>NC_142339.1:8873257-9175454 GCF_054954075.1 Amborella trichopoda
ATATATATATATATATATATATATATATATATATATATATATATATATATATATATATATATATATATATAGCATTGTCATCATGATCATCATCCAAGCCATATTCCAAATATTTGGGGTTGGCTACATGAATCCGATTTTACCATTCTGCTCTTTCATAGGCCATACCATCGGTCAGATCATAGGTCACTATGTCTCTATTTCCATCCATGTCTTTTTGGACCTTTCTTTGCCCTTTTAGAACCTTCAACTTGAACAAAAAATCCCATCCTAACCATAGCTATATGTGTGTGCGCCTTTTTTTTGTCTTTGGATGAAATTATATGTGTGCGCGCCTTTTTTTGTCTTTGGATGAAATTGATTTCTTTAGCTTTTATGTTCTTTTTCAAATTTATTGATTTTAAGAATTCATTGTTTTGATATGGAAAGAAAAACCTTTTCATTGTTCTTTTGGTTTTGCCCTGTAGTGCAAAGTGTGGACGTCTGCTCATTTGACTTAATATTCTTAAAACTAAATTGCAATTTGCTGAGTTTCCCATCAATTTAAGCTTAAAGAAAATCTAACATTAATGACTTTAGCAAAGTTTTCGAATTTCAGAGTTTGGAAAATTTATATTTCTAGGTTGCTTTCAGTTGAATTTTTCCCTCATAAATTAGGAAGCAAGAAAGTAAATCTGAATTTTGAAATTTCGATTCGATTTGCTGAAACCTAATGAATGTAGTCATCGATGGTAATTATTCTATTAACTTCGACCAAATTTTGGAAGTTATATTTTTTGTTGCTTTTCTCTAGTAAGTTGAAAGATAATATTTGTTGGTTTTCAACCTTAGACATCAAGTTGTTGAACACTTCTTCAGATCTATTTGTGCTATATATGGAGCTTAATCAAGGTTTAAAGATTTAATTTGTCAAAGTCTCAAAACATTTGGTATATGGTCCACATTGTAAATTCTTTTGGACAAGAAGAGAAATAACCTTGTCCTCTAAAGCATGAGAGTGATAAAAAGAGAAAAATTATTTATCTTTACTACAAGAAGATCGCAAAGAATTATAACTATCTGATATGAAATTTTATAGCTCGTGTGTACCATAAAGTTCAAAAAATTTTCTTTTCAACATTGAGCTTAATCATTAGAATAAATGCAGCCACCCAAATTTACATCCAGTAGTCATTATTAATTGTGACCACCTTATTCTAAAGGTAAACGGTCTCGTTATACACTTTTCCTTAAAAAATAAAATTTCATTGTGTCGGAGCGAAAGAAAGAGCCATTAATACCATCAGTCTCGTTATATGCTTTTCCTTAAAAATTAAGATTTCATTTTGTCTGTGAGTCTGTGCGAAAAAAAGAGCCATTAATACCATCATCATGAGGGAGAGTTATCTAAGGTGTAGGGGGAGAGTCGTTGCAACCATGACCATGATAGAGAGTTCAATTGTATAGGAGGGAGAGCTATTAGCACCGTGACCATTGAAGAGAGAGTGAGTTTATCCAGGGGAGAGAGAGTTAGGTACCATGACCACAATACGAGAGAGACTTTGATCACTTTTACCAAAAGTAACAAACTTGAAAAATAGACCGATGGCCAAAATCTAAAAGCACTAGTAAACTCTATAGTTACTATATTCCCATCAAACTCTAGCCACACCCTATAAAATACTCTCATCATCATCATAATCTTTTTCCAATTAATTGAGGTTGGCTATACGAATCTTGATCCGTCATTCTGCTCTATTAAAAGTTATATCGGCTATACCCTCAGTGAGGTCATTGTTGGGTGAGTGTGGCCAGTAAAGGCTTTATGAGTGTTTGTAAAATGAAATGATACAGTGGAACATGAACTCAATGGGAGTGTGATTCTCGTGGACCATACTAAGCAAACGATGTTTGCTGATACCGGACTGTGCTTGATGGTCTAGGCTAGTCGGTCGGAAAAAACCCATGTTACTAGGGCATGGAGTATAAACCGATAAGGGTTATAATGGGTCATTCCTTGATGATGTCGGAGAATGCCCGGATGAGTGAGCCGAGGGACTCTGTGACCCTTATGTGTGATGGTGGCCTTTAGAGACGGGGTCAAAGCCTCATCCATGTACCATCACACGACATGTATATTGATAGACCATTTCGAAAAAATAAGTCACCTTTTAGGGTGAAGCGTATGCATGTGCGAGCGATACCCTTATGCACCATAGGAGCTGTGGTCGCATAAGGTCTATGTGACTTTAGCCTGTCTTTAAGGGAGAACCTGAAATCCACAGATTGGGATTACGACCCCTTGGCTCATTGACCAGACTTTGGTGACCCACTAATGAGACCCTATATGAACTGTGGGTCATGGGAAACACTAGGTTGGTTTGATAAAGCAACACTAGGTTGGTTTGATAAAGTAAATGTGATCTGTAGTTCACAATTGAAGATGGAGTGCCCTAATGTTTGATTGATTTAATTCTTAGACCATATGGATCATTTTCCCATCTAAAGAATGTAATTATGTTTGTTTTATGATATATATGATTTTAGAATTATTATTTGAATTTTTCTAGATCTCTGGATATTTTATTTATCAAATTTGGATTTATAAAATTAGATATTTTTACATTGATTTAAATATTCAAATAAATTCTAAAATTATTTTATTGAGTTTTTAAAAATATTTAAAATTACATGGGGCCTATTGTGCACATGGGCCCACCATGGCCTAGATGGTGGGGCCCATGAGATCCTCTCATGGGTGACATGCCTTACCCATTTAGAAGTTTTTTATTTTTGTGATAAGTGATTTTTGCTTGTAGGCCAAGTTGCTATGTATTTTGAAAAGGTATCGGCTTGAGGAAGCTTGGAATTTTTTGGAAAGCATGAGAAGGCTTGTGCATTATTTTGATATGTTCAATATTATATTTAAAATTATTTTATTTAATTTTTATTGATGGGAAAATTATTTAGGAAAGGGGGATAAAAGTTCTAGCACATTCCATAATGTTGACGACCTATTTATGGAATGGAGGGTCAAATCTCTCACCCCATAAGTCACCCATGATCAATGGTTTATATTCAATCTCACATAAGAGACAAGTCAAAAACCCTAAGAAGCCCTAATCTTGTCCAAAGCCCTATAAAAAAAGGGATTGTCTCTACCCAAAATGTCTACACCTTATCTTGTTATCTCTCTCCTAAGAAAGTTTTTCTCTCTCATGAAAGCCAAAAGAGGCACGCCCCACTCTCTCATCTTTGATCTCTCTCTCTCACATTGTGAAAAAACTTAAGGGTTTAGGCTATGAAGTTCTTTCTCTCGCATCTCTCAACTATAGATTTATGACTAAAGGTTTTAGGGTTTAGCAAAAAGAGAATCCATCTCTGTCAAACTAAGTTACTAAGAGAATTCACTTAGGGTTTGAATTTGTGATCAAAGGGGTTCATGTTCTATTGGTGTGGCTTGGCCTAAACTTGCTTTCTCGTTTGAGATTGAAGGTTGATAATTAATCCCGCGCCATTGGATAGTGGTGACTCGATATGGGGTATAATATGCCTAGTTGAGGTAATCTTCGTCACTCTCTTTTTGTTTCTTACTATATGTAACTATATTAGTTTTATATTCCCAAGCATAAGAATTGTTGATATTTTCTTTGTTTAAAGAAAATTGGTTTACTGGTATCAAGATTTTTAAGATCTTATATTTGTTAGTTTATTTTTCTTTGAAGCAAGAGTTATTGTAATAAGACTACTTGTAAGTGATCTTTGTCAAAAGAAAAAGAAATAAGAAAAAAAAAAAAAAAAAAAAAAAAAAAAAAAAAAATATATATATATATATATATATATATATATATATATATATATATATTCCCCTGCAAGATCATATTAGTCTATATTTCATTAGTATCAGAGCTATTGATGCTAATGATCTTTGTGGCCAACTAATACACAATATTCAAACACCGAAAAGGCACTCTATATAGTGAGTATTTTGGGTTATTTTGAATCAGTGATATGAAGAAGATAATGCTGTATTTTTCTATTGCATGATATTATGTGTATTTGAGATTAGGATCTACCTGCAAACTTTCAGTGGGAGATCCTAAGGGAATTGAGAGTTATAGAATCATCAATGAAGGGTGTCAGTTTTGAACCTGCAAAATCCAAAAACTGTTTATTAAGTTTCATGAATTTTCCTATCAATCATATGATTTTATTTCTTGTTGAAATTTTACTGTGACTCATAAAATTAAGTCTACTTTCAAACAAAAAAGGTTTCATCAAGAAAGTCCTTATGGTTCGAAAGATATAATCAATTTATTAAAGAGTACGTAAGTGCGATTTTCTACAACGAAAACTAATTTCATGACTTGAAAATCATGATTTTATTTCTATTATTAACATAATGTTTTATGGCTCATATTAAGTTTTTAGACTTCCATTCTTAATCTAGTTTCTAATAAAATTTATTTGAGAGAGAAATTTATTTAAGGAAAGATGATTCAATAATTTTTTATTTTATGTTTAATATGCTTTGGTTATATTTTGGCTAATTGTAGCTAATTGTTTTATGAATATGTATGAAGTGTATAGATATTAAGTGATAGGTGCTAACAAATTTGATAGAGTCGATTTTTGAATACCTTATGTTTTAGTGGTTCATTGTGCTAGAGTATGAACTGCTTAAGATAGTAATACACATGGAGATGTGATTTGATTAAGGGCTTTGAGCCCTAAGGATGAAACACATGAGATGGGTGTGACTTATTCAAATATGTAAGCACGAAAGGAGTGTTATGATGGAACTCGATCTTAGTGACCTTCATCCCAATAATGTCTATAATATGATGTGTTGCATATGATGATGATCTCTTGATAAATTATTCATATTTACCAAAAAAAAATTATTTTGTCAATGATTTAATAACCATTCGTTAGTAATGTTTTATTTTTGATAAAATTATAAGATGGTATATATGATTTGTTTTTGTGGTCATGAACTTGACTTGGTACGAAATTAAAAGTGAATGTGGTAAAATGATTTATGAAGGCTGAATATGTATTTTAAAATTAAATTGGATGATTTGAGAAAAACCTACGTTTATGAATATAGTTTTGAGAAAACCGCATAATCATGCAAGGCTCACTAAGTCATTATGAAAATTATTTTAAACAGTTATACTATTATCTAACGATTGCTTGTGAATGCATATATATATATATATATATATATATATATATATATATATATATATATATATATATATATATATATATATATATATATATATATATATATATGGGAAATGACCTTGTGAGACCCTCCCACACCCTTGTGTGTAGTACTCCAAAGGATCACCATTAAATTTGGCATAAATCTTTAGGAAGGTCAAGTCCTACATCCATGTCTCAACTTTTCTAAAGATCTGTGCCAAATTTAATGGTGATCATTTGGGATCCTACACACATGGGTGTGAGACGGTCTCATAGGATCATTACTCTCTCTCTCTCTAGATATATATATATATACACACACCAAGTCAATAGATTCTTGATTAAAGAGAAAAACATTGTGTCTTGAAGGTATTTATAAAAGTGGGCGAAAAACTATCATGCATTGTTTTTTAAATACCCATAGGCCTTGACCCATATTTTTAGTTATTTATAATCATCGATTACCTAAAACCTTAAACCATAAGAAATGTTGTAGGAAGACCATCTTGTTAGGTTTTCTTGACACATGTTGTTTTGATTATATAACTTGGTTTGTATGGAATTACTACCAATATGACTAGTGTGGTTGAACCTTTGTGGTTCATGAAGGTTTGCATATTGTGAAATTAACGGATATTGAATTACTTATTGCATAAGAATGTTAAAAATGTATATATTGTGTGTGCAATAATTGAGTGGGAGCTGCTACAGTCCCACGTTGTTTAACTGCTTAGATATTCAGATATACATGTGCAAGCTATCTCATGGATCTAGATGATGCGAAGTCTACATCTGGATATGTGTTCATGCTTAGAGGAGGTACAATTTCTTGGAAATCAAAGAAACATGATATGGCGAAATTGTCCACCATGGAAGCAGAATACATGCCATATGGATTAATAAATTTCTTAATTACCTTGACTTTCATCCCGTGCGTTGTGAGATAATAAAGATTTTTTGTGACAACACAGTGGCGATATGCGTGTCTAAAGAGCCATGATTCCATAAGAATACTAAGCATATGAAACCATGTTTCTATCACCCGAGGAATGAGGAGAGATTGAGAAAGATCGAGATCCAGATAAACTAAATATTCCAGTGGGAGCACCTGCTAGTATTTGACATGTCAGATGCAAAAACTTACTATAATGTTGTTCACCCATAGAACCCGGATGTGCAGCGTGGGTTGTTTGGCTACAGAAGGGAGCAATGTATTTGAAGAACTCGTTTGAGATCAGCAAGATACGACCCCATACGATGAGGGTACATGATGATTTTTTATAATAACAGGTCTATGATTCGCGATGCGATATGAAATATGGTCTATGACCACTTTTGGGAAGAGATTCGAGCAGCAAAGACAAAAAGGCATTGCCTCTATAAATCCTTTTGTGAAAGGATTGGTAGCGAAAACCATAATTAATGTATTGAGAGAGAATAAGTGAAAAATGCTTGAGAGAGATCGTAATTGGGAGAGAGAGATGACGATGAGAAAAAGTGAGGAAGAGAGAATGGAAGGCCTTCAAAGGCCAAGTGAGATATGTTGGGTGAGTGTAGCCATTATAGGCCTTATGAGTGTTTTGTAAAATGAAATGATATAGCGGAATATGAACTCAGTGGGAGTGTGGTCCCTCGTGGGCCATACAAACCAAACGATGTTTACCGATATCAGACTGTGCTTGACGGTTTAAGCCAGTCGGTTGGAAAAATCCCATGTTATCTAAGCATATAGTATAAACTGATAAGGGTTTTAATGGGTCATCGCTTGATGAGGTCGGAGTATGCCCGGATGAGTAAGCTAAGGGATTGTGTGACTCTTGTGTGAGATGGTGGCCTTGAGAAACGGGGGCCAAAGTCCCATCCATGTACCATCACACATCATGCATATTGATAGACCGTTTCAGAAAAGCAAGCCACATTTTAGGGTAAAGCGTATGTATGTGCGAGAGATACCCTTATGCACCATAGGAGTTGTGGTTGCATCAGGTCTAGGTGACTTTGGCCCGTCTCTAGGGGATAACCTGAAGTCCACAGACTGAGATTGCGATCGCTTGGCTCATCGGCCAAACTTTGGTGACCACTAATGAGCCCCTGCATGGACTGTGGGTCCTGAAAAATACTGTGTCAGTTTGATAAAACAATTGTAGTATATAGTCCACAGTTGAAGGTGGTGTGCCCCATTATTTGATTGATTTAATTCTTAGATTATATAGATCATTTTTCCATCTAATGAATTTAATTATGTTTGTTTTATGATATATATGATTTTAGAATTAGCATTTGAATTTTTCTAGATTTCTGGATATTTTATTTATCAAATTTGGATTTATAAAATCATATATATTGATTTTACATATAGAAGCTTTCTATTTTTGTGATTAGTGATTTTGGTTTGTAGGCTAAATTGCTATGATTTTTGGAAAGTTATTGACTTGATGAAGTTTTGAATGAATTTTTGGAAAGCATGATAAGACTTATGCATTATCTTGGTATGCTCAATATTATATCTAGAATTATTTTATTTAATTTCTATTGATGGAAAAATGGTTTAAAAAATGGAGATAAAGATTCTAGCACCTTCGATAATGTTGATGACCTGTTTCTCTCTTAAGAAATTTTCTTTCCTCATGAATGCCAAAGGGGGCACACCCCACTCTCTCATCTTTGATCTCTCTCTCCCATATTGTGAAAGAATCTAAGGCTATGACGTTCTTTTCTCTCCCATCTTTCAACTATGGATTTATGGCTAAAGGTTTTAGGGTTTAGCAAAAAGATAATCTATTTCTCTCAAACTAGGTTGCTAAGAGAGTTTACTTAGGGTTTGAGTTTGTGATCAAATGGGTTCATGTTCTATTGGTGTGGCTTGGCCTAAACTTACTTTTTCGGTTGAGATTGAAGGTTGATCATTGATCCCATGCCATCAGATGGTGGTGACTCAGTGTGAGGTGTAATAAGCCCTATTGTGGTAATCTCCGGTATTTTCTTTTTGTTTCTTGCTATATTTAATTATATTTGTTTTATATTCCCAAGCATAAGAATTGTGGATATTTTCTTTGTTTAAAGAAAATTGGTTTAATGACATCAAGGTTTTTAAGATATTGGATTTGTTAGTTTAGTTTTCTTTTAAACAAGTGTTGTTGTAATAATACTACTTGTAAGTGATATTTGTCAAAAATAAAAAAATAAAAGAGGTGAAAAGAAAAAATAAAATAAAAAATATATATATATATATTCCCCGACAAGATCACATTAGTATATCATTCAGTCATAAGTCCCCGTATCTTATCATACTACTTCCAACCATGTTCTTTTGGGCTTACCTCTTGCCTTTTTCAATCTTTTTACTTTGAACTAACTCACATCTTAAAAGGTGTTGTACTTGTTTGGCGCCACACATGGCCAGCCCACTTAAGTCTAGACTCTCTCATCTTATGGCTTACTGGTGCCACACTTAAATTTTTGTGAATGGATTCATTTCGAATTCTATCATTTTGTCTTGTCTTGTCTTGCCCTACCCTATAGAACACTATAAATTAATAAAAGATGCATCCTATAGAACACTCTATCGATAAATAAAAGTTGCATAAAAATAAAATAAAGGAAAATGAAACGTTCCATAAAAATGAAACAAATGTGGCTTTCCTCCCATTGTCATACCATAAAAAACGTTTCTTTTAATTATGGACCTTTTACACCATCACTGGTGTCTATGGTGTTGATGCTCTAGACCCGAGAAACTTTAGACCACCTTTGGTGCTACATGTCTATGGTTGTTGATGGCCTAGACCCATCTTGCCATGGTTCGTTTTGCTCGTATTGGTCTCACTGTTAATGTTAATTAGCTCACTAATTTCAAGTTTCAAGTTTACGACATGTACTGGTCTTACTTTTCATTGGAGTCTCTTACGGGTCTCATTCTCCATTGGAGCCCTGCGTCATGTTGATGTCACAATTATCTTCCATTGGCTCCATATTGATGTCACAGTTATCTTCCATTGGCTCCCTAGTTTTAAGAAATCTCTATTATAGCCCTATCTTCGCTCTCACAGGTCTCACTCTCCATTGGAGCCTTGCCCCATGTTGGTGTCACAGTTATCCTCTATTGGCTCCCTAGTTTCAAGTTTAAGAACTCTCTATTGTATCCCTACCTTGTGCTGGTGTCATGCTCTATTGGTCCATGCCTTGTGCTGGTGTTACTGTTATGCTCCATTGGCTCGCTAGTTTCAAGTTTAAGAGTCGCACATAGTATATCATCATAGAATTCTGATGTTAGATTTTGAGCCCCTTCAAAATCCTCCCATACCATCGTAGAATTGTAGTGATAGATTTTTTGGCCGTTTAAAATCTTCGGATACCATCATAGAAATGCGATACCAGATTTTGATTTCTTTAGGATGCTTCTTCTCGATGGAAAAAATATCACTCTTCATCACCCACTATAAGCATATCTCTAGAGAAAAACAATCATCACGGCATATCTATAGCCAACCAGAATAAAAGAAAAATAAAATTAAAAACATATCCCAATACAAAAAAAATGTATCCAAAACATTTTATGTTAAATAAAAATAGCGAAAAGATAATCTAAGTATATTAAAACCTTTTAAGAAATAAATAACAAGAGAGAAAATTATAAAACATAATTGGTTTCATTTCACGCATCTCTCACCCATCTTCTTCCAAAAATTTAACTCTAAATTTAATTGGAGAATACAAAGAAAAAAAAAAAAATTAGCAAAAAAAAAATAAACCTCTCAATAAGAATTATGCAAACATAATTATAATGGAAAATTACAATGCAAAATCACAATATGAAATAATTGAAAATCACTTGAAATTGATATATTTTTCCCAACATATTTTACAACACAACAAAAAAAAGAAATTTGAAAAATAAAAAATAATAGAAAATCACTTCAAATTGATATAACTATTCAGTCTACACCAATGCCCCAATACACTTAATAAATAAATAAATAAAAGAAGAAGGAAAATTTGAAAAATCATAATAACAAATAATGAAAAATCACTTGCAATTGATATACACCTCTTCATTCTATACCAATGTCCCAATATACTTTACAATAAAATAATAAAAATATATAAAAATTTTATGAAAAAATCACAATAAGAAATAATGAAAAATCAATTGAAATTGATATATATCTTCAATCGACACCAATGCCGCAACATACTTTAGAACATGACGGAAAAAAAGAAAATGAGAAACCCTAAAGCTAATAAAGCACAAACGAAACATTTAATTAATTAATTATTTTTTTTTAAATCACAATAACAAATAATAAAAAATCACTTGAAATTGATATACCTCTTTAGTCTACACCAATGCCCCAATATACTTTACAACAAGATGGAAAAAGAGGAAAATAAGAAACCTTGAAGCTTGAGAAACCTGCAAGCTTAACAACATAAACGAAAAAAAAAAAGAAAAATATAAACTACCACAAGCATTTATTCCAAAGTCTTATCATGTTTTTTTGGATGACTATGATGTTAAAAGCATGCAAAAAGCATGACAAGTGAGCGATGGGTGCACTCTTAACAGTGGTGATTTGGGTCACTCTTAACAGTGTGGTTGGCAGCCACCCATTCGGTTAGGAGATTTTTCTTTTATTTAAAACTATTCATCTTGTGTTTGATTCACATGTTAATAAATAATGATGATAATGAAAAAAGAATATGTGGATCAAATTACCTTTAAAAATAAATAAAAGTGTCTAATTATCCTATTTAATATCATACAAGGTTGTTTTTTAAATTTAATTTCACTTAAGTACCTCTAAAAATAATTATAGAAACGACGAAATACCTCTTATTTATGTTAGGTTGGGTGATAGTCAAAATCACGACACCTATATTTCATTCAAAAAATTGAGGGTATTATGGAAAAAAAAAAAGGGGCTTCCTTAGTGAACAAAAAGAAATCCCAAATGATCTATGTAAAAGATGACTAAAAAACAACATAATACTCATCCTTTTGAGGGTTATCCATTTGGAGGTGATAGAAAGAGATCTCCATTTTGAGGGTTATCCCCTTGGAGGTTATAGGAATCTCCAAGATGGAAATAGAACTCCAAGAGAGAAACATGGCCTTTGAGAGAGGTGGTATTCTTATGGGTTTTGGGTTGGTCAGACTGTTAGAATTCAAGGGAGCATACATGTACAGACATTGAATGGAGATAGAAGAAGAGATAACACAATTTTTATGTGGTTCAGGCCGAAGCCTTACGTCCACGGATCTAAAGTCCAATTGATTACATCCTTACTGTTTTGGATGAAATGGAGAGAGAAGAAGAGAGAACACAACATTTACGTGGTTCAGGCCGGAGCCTTACGTCCACGGATCTAAAGCCCAACTGGCTACATCTTCACTATTTAGATGAATGTTTACATCAATAAGTATCTCTATATATAGAGGATAATCACACAATTACAGGAGATAAATATGGTATGATTCTTGGATATAGAAGTAAATAGTATGATGCTTTATCACCAAACTAACTTGATGACCAAGATATATACCCATACATCCATAATGATGTATATCAATATGAACCCGAGATATCCATATCCCAACAAAGACTTCCACTCCTAGACAGAGAAAATTTCTCGGCTGCTGGTAAGACTTCCACTCCAAACAAAGACTTCCACTTGTAGAGAGAAAATTTCTCGGCTGCTGGTAAGACTTCCACTTATAGAGAGAGAAAATCTCTCGGTTGCTCTCGAGGTTATCTTTCTAGTAGTGTATTGCAGTACAAAAGAATATATTAATTGGTGGTGTTGCTCGGTTGGCAGAGTTGGTTTAGAAGAGAAAATCGGTGATGACTTGTTACCGATGTTTAGATAAATGTATTATCTCTTGTAAACCAAAATTGTAATATTCATTGTGATAGTGGATTTCGACTTGTTGAGGCCGTGGATGTAGCCTTATAGGGTGAACCACGTAAATCGCATGTTAATATGGTATGTGTTTTTATGATTTCTTTATTTCTCACACTCGATTTGTAGTTGTATTCATCTACTTTACATTTAGTTGATCATATACACAATCTTGGGTGAGTTCTCGGTAATTGGGATTCTCAGTTCCTTAGAACCCTATAATTGGTATAAGAGTACCAGGTGTGTACGTGACTAAGGCTTGCATTTGCATTAACGAAAAGATGAATAGTAGAGTTTGATAGATACATGGTTTGAAATGGAGAAACATGGAGGCAAAGTGTTTGTGAAAATTCTACTATGGAGACAAGTGAGAAGAAATCAATAAATCTATTCAATGAAGTTCGACAAGACGAATTTGATGATTTTTCTATCAAGGTGAAGATTGTTAGGTTTGGAGATAATCAAAATTACCACACCTATATTTCATTCAAAAAATTGAGGGTCTTATGGAAAAAGAAAAAGGGCTTCCTTGGTGAACAAAACAAAAGCCCAAGTGATCTCTATACAAGAGGGCTGAGGAATACATAATACTCCTTCTTTTGAGGGTCACCCCTTTTGGAGTTACGGGAAGAAATCTCCAAGATGGAGGTCTCAAAGAGAAAGGGACATGGCCTTCAAGAGAGAGGCAGTATTCTTATGGGTTTTGAGGGTCACCCCTTTAAGGTTACGGGAAGAGATCTCCAAGATAAAGATAGGTCTCAAAGAGAAAGAGAGATGGCCTTTGAGAGAAAGGCAATATTCTTATGGGTTTTGGATTGGTAAGACTTCCACTTCTAGAGAGAGATGGATTGGTAAGACTTCCACTTCTAGAGAGAGATGGATAAGACTTCCACTTATAGAGAGAGAAAATCTCTCGGTTGTTATCGATGTTATCTTTCCGATAGCAGTATTGCGGTAGGAAAGAAGATATTCATAGGTGATGTTGCTCGGTCGGGAGGGCGGGTTTAAAAAAGAAGATCGGTGATGATTTTTTACTAATGTTTAGAGAAATGTATGATCTCTTCTAACTCAAAATTGTATTTTCATTGTGATAGTAGATTTTGACTTGCCAAGGCCATAAATGTAACTTTACGGGGTGAACCACGTGTTGTAGTAGTGTGTTTTTTTAGGTTTTTTTTTTTTTTTTTTTTACTTCTCGTACCCGGTTTATAGTTGTATTCATCTACTTTGTATGTAGCCAATCAAGTACACGATCTTGGGTGGGATCCTAACAATTGGGATTCCCAGTTCACAAGCTAGGGGTCCCGAGAACCCTACAAAAGCATTTGGTAATTCTCCCGAGGAAATGATCAAGATACCCCTCATTATTCAAGATTAATAACGTGACACTTTCGGATTATGAAAATATCCCTATAGAGCGTTAGCAACATAGAGCTCCATGTTTCATTCTAAACGCTTATTTTATGTTGATAGCCCTGAACAACCGATTGTATTATCAAAATATTTAAATAATATTAGCTGATGGCCTTAGCAAACATGGCATTATGTCTTTATTGCAATCATCTTTTTTATGTCTATCGATTTCCAGTGACTCTCACTGATCACGTAGGTTGGCCGAATCCTTTAGGAATCTTCTGTTATAGAGGAGATAAAGTACCACTCTTCGTGACCCACTATAGCCATATTTGTAGCCAAGAATGATCAAGAACAACAAACTCAAAACATATCCAAATGCCAGAGAAATGTAGCCAACAGATTTGAAGTTCAAGAAAAATACTGGAAAGATAATCTAACTATTTTTTAAATTTTAAAACAGTTAGCATGAAAGAAAATGATAGAACATAACTGGTTTTCTTTTTACAGTTCTTCTTCTTCAAGATGAGCACTTCTTCAAGATGAGCACGTATTACATATTAAGGGAAAAAAGAAACGGAAACTAGCTCCTTACTAAGCTAAGGTGGAATAAAAAAATCAGGTTTTATAAAAACCAAATGGGAGAGCCATTTTTCTGTTTTTTGACTTTTTGCTGGTATCTTCTTTAGTGACGAGAATGGTTTCGTACTTAATTTTGTAATGCAGTTATCAAAAATTAAGAAAGATTTTTTTTTTTAGCTTGAGTTAGTGAGAATAAATTAAGGGATTGTATATTATAAGACCTACTTTCAAGTATACTGAGGTCACCATCAGTTCTAGCCAGTGGATGTGAAACTTGATGGTTTGGGTTGTGTCACAAAGTCAAAAAAATTCTATTTTGGACTTTGTGTCCTTTTTAATGACAATACCTTTAGCCACTCCATTCCACATCTAACAATCAACGAGTGACCTTTCTTGTACTAAAAGTAGATAGTTTTATTGTATATTTTTTCTATGAAGGGTTTACTATAATGAATAAGGGAATCACAGTTTTCTTTAGGGTTTTTGCTTTGGCTCCTATTACATATGTATATATGCTCTACTTTGCAGTTTGATATTATCGTACCCAAGTTTTTTTGGGTGCAATAACAAAAGGGAAAGGTTTCTATGTTTCCACTACATTATAGAAGTTCTATTCTCCTTTACCATCCAGCCGTCCAATTTTGATCAAGAGAGCCACTCACTGTTTGATCTTAGATCTGACGTCTCAAAGTATTTTATTTTTATTTATTGTATGAATATGAATTTGGTACGTGCCATCTTCTCATTGGGGTGCACCTATAAAAAATATTTAAAATAATTTTTAGATAAAATATAATGACCAAAATACGCCTTGAAACTTTTAGAGGTAATTTGGTCATTTTATTTTATTAAAAATATTTTTTTATATTTTTTGCTTGTGCGAGTTTAACAGTGGAATAGACATCCAAAATTTGGTGTCAAAATAGTTTATAAAAAAATTTAAAATAAAATAGTGGAGAGATATGACATTGTGATTGGGGCAATCTTACCCCTCCATTCAGAACAGATGGTTGGATAAAGGGGAGCATAGAACTTCTATGTTGTAGGGGAAGCATAAAAAGCTTGCCCATAACAAAAAAAACATTGTTAAAGTTAGCAAATAGATTAAGGTAAAGTATATTAAGGGCCAACAAATATGATCTCTATGACCATGGAGAAAAATATATTCAACAATGTTATCGCTATCCAATCAAAGGATGGATGGCAATGGAGGGTTGAGGACTCTCCAGAACAGGACATGATCTAAGTGGTAAGGTCCCACTGTTACTCTGTAACATCCAGTGATTGACTAGTGATGACACTAATTAACAGCGCATAAAGCCCGAATCCTACCATGACCAATGTCCGGAGAAAATATCATTAAAGAGGCCAATCAATCAATGAGGTGGTTATAGTTGTCCAATTTATCCATGAAGTAGTTATTTTTAAAAATCATTCACTCCAGTACATGTTTGTAAATTTTTTTTTGCACCCCCGTCCAAGTAAGAAAATCATATTTTTTTTTAGGGTAAAAATGCTCCTTAAAATGCATATCTCAAAAAAAAAAAGGATAAAAAAAAAGAAGAAAAAGAACAAAAAAGGACAAAACTGGTCCAACACAATTTTTACGGGATTAACTCCAATAGGGACCAAATCTGACACATATTATGCTGGATCGGCTTCAAAATGGGCCAGAAGCCAGACAGCTTCATTGTAGCTTCACTAGAGTCCAAAAGCTAGTCCAACACATAGTCCGGCATGCTATTTGTTGGACAAGTTTCATTAAAAAAAAAAAACAAGGGGGGATGAGATTATTGTGGGCTATAGGTAGTATTTTCGTTCTAAAAAAAACTACTGACATTAGTGGTCTGATTTCAAAAGTATTGGAAGTAGGCGAAAAGTTGGAAATGACAGTCCAGATCAAATGTAGGAAGAACATAGAAGATGGCGCATTTTTAGGTACCCAAATCTAACTCTTTTGCAGTCTTGATGATTGAGTTCCCGAGCATAGATTTGCATAGTTTTATCCTTATTGTGTTCTTAGCAATTCCAAAACACTGACTGATTTTTTAGTTTTGGTTTATAACCGTTGTTGTATGAGAACATTTTTCTAATACAATGTTATCTTTTCAGGGAAAACAATAACCTTGAGGTCATTCTCTAATTAGGTATAAGAATTTATATTGGGCATGAGCAATATAATAAGTGGACGTGCCGGAGTGGTTATCGGGCATGACTAGAAATCATGTGGGCTTCGCCCGCGCAGGTTCGAATCCTGCCGTCCACGATTTTTATTTGTTAACGTTGCACGTCCACGATTTTTTAACGTTTTTGGGCTATGGCACGTTTTAATTTATGGGATACGTTTATATATAGCCGAAGCCCTAAACAATCAAAGCCCATCTCTTAGAAGAGGTTGTTTTGATGCTTAAACATCTTCAAATTAATCATTTCAACATCAAGATGTATAGACATGAGAAAAAAAATAGGATCTACATTATTTTTAAAGATTTACATTTTATAATTGAAGATGAAAATATATTTTAAGGCTATCACAAATATTTTTAGAAACTACATTTTTTGACACTATTTAAAGGTGAGCTTTACTTTGATCGTTTAGAGCCTCTGTTCTATACAAACCGTACCCTTCGTTGTATTCGCTGTATTTTTTTTCGTGGAAGTTTAAAAGTGCACTTGATTTTGAGCTCCCAAGGGACTGACATGACCATAACCCATAATATCTAAAAAGAGTGTGTGTACTACACTACCACTTCCTAGAAAAAAAAAATTCTTATTGGGGAAGTTTTTTTTAGGGAAGTATATAATGAGACCATTTACCTTTGAAATTATTAAGGGTGAGGTTTGCATAGAGCTTAGGTTCTAAACAATCAAATTAGAGCCTACCTTCAAATAGTGTCGAGAAATGTGGTTTCAATAATAGAAATCTTTGTGATAGCCTCAAAATATATTTTCATATATATTTATAAAATTTAAAGATTAAATAATAGCATAGATCGACAAATCTATAAAATCTTGAAAATTGACGGTCCAAAAATGCGTTACAAAATACACTATTTCCAAAACTTGAAATCCATTTTTTCCTAATGTCCATGCATCTTGATGTTGAGATGATCCATTTGAGGATATTTAGGCATCAAAATAACCTCTTCTAGTGAAATTTTTTTAGTTAGGCTCAAATTTGATTGATTAAAGCCTCGGCTCTATATAAACTTTTCCTTTTTTATTAAAGGTGGCACAATTAATCTTAACTATTGGATGTCAAATTGGGTGGCTACATATATTTCATTGACTATGCTCAAAATTCAAAAGAAATTTTATCTAACTGTGTTACACACTCAAGCTATCAAATTTCACATCGGATGGTTATAAGTAATTGTAACCAATGTAGGAAAAATCGAACCGATTAATCGGACATGGGGTCAGAAGTGGTTCAAGTGGGCAAGTCTTGGGCAGCCAAAAAAGTGTTAAAAAAAAAATAAAATAAAAAATCTAATAAAATATAAAAATATATATTTAAAGCATGATTAAACAAAACATCCAAATGAAGTTAAAAACACTTTAAAATTAAAGAATAAATTCGTGCCCAAGGGTATTTTTAAAATTTTCTCAAAAGATGGGAAATATGTAAAAATGGCCATAATAATTTTCAATCTTTGTCAAAATGATAAAAACATTAAAAAATACATTACAAACAAAATCCCTTAGTTTTTGGGATTTTATTTATTTTTTTGAATTTGTTTGAAATACCAAGCCATTTCACCAAAACCAACTAAAACCGGACGGTTAGAATTTTTTTTGACAAATATTCGTACTCTTTATTAATATACTAAAAGGGAATTATATCGTGAGAAAAAGTAAAAAAAGAAAGATTAACATCACCTTTGGCCATTGCATCAGCAATGCCATTTGCTTCTTGATAAACATGGGAGAAAGAAACCGATAAGTTGGTTACTGCATCTAAAATCTGCAATCATAAGGATCGCAGTTCCCATGGAACCTTCTGTTCCTTCTTACATCATCTAAGAGAATTTAAAGAATGTCCTTCAATCAAGCAATTAGTACCCAAATTTCTCCGAATGAAAATTTCCACACTCCTTAATAAAGCATTAAGTTTCGTGCAATTAGCCATTAGCTACATTGATTGGGCCATCATATGAAAACATAACATTTCTATAGCAATCTCGAACTACACCACCATTACCTGCTGGTCTCGGATTCCCCAACGAACTGCCATCAAAGTTTAACTTAAAACTACCCATAGACGGGGCATGCCACAATCCTTTAGGTATACTAGAGACTGAACCCAAAGAAAAAAGTTTGGGCAGATTTATCATAACATCCACCTTAGTAATACCCCACCCATCCTTGGCCACAGAAAGAGAAGGCCAAATAGAGAGCTTAATTAAATGAATAAGCTTGTCAACTGGCAGTGCCACACCCTCAAAGATTCTTCTATTTCTCTCCTTCCATACTTCCCAAAGTATCATACCTTTTGTTATCTTCCAAATTGTACTTCCAACCTTGGGAAGAAATGGAATTCCAAATTGCGAGACTATCCCACTAACTCGCTGAGGCAACGCTACCGAAAAACCTACTGCACCAATTAACCAATGCCATATCCTCAAGGTATAGGGGTAGTGGATCAGCATATGGTCAACTGACTCACCATTCGATTTACAAAGCAAACAAACATTAAGTAGAATCTTGCCCCTTTTTTTGCAAATTTGCACAATCTTGAGAGAAAATCATCTCTATCGGTCATGGGAAAAAAATTACAGTAGGATTTAACTGAGAACACACCATCCCTTTCAATTTCCCAAACCGACATATCTTCTACCCCTTGAGAAATATAGGCTTTATCCAAAAGCTCCATCAAAGCACACCACTGAGACAACAAGACATTGTTCAACCATCTATACATAAGGGGTATATCCCACGAAACCAACTGACCTCTTCTCTCAACAACATCACAAAATTTATGATAAGGATTGGACACTACCCTAAAAAGATCCAGGAAAACAGATTACAGAAGATACTCCCCCAGCTATTTATGGTGCTAAAATAAGATTTGACTACCCCCACCCACATTCCATCTAAAATAGCTTGCAATCATAGTCCTGCAATTCGAGAACGCCTGCCACACATAAGACACCTCCTTTCCTTTACCACCCCCAAGCCACATATTGAATCTATTCATCCCATACTTTGTCTAAAGAACTTGATACCAAATATGATCCTTCAAATGTAAACTACGCCACCACTATTTGCATAACAAGGCCTGGTTAAACTTCATAACATTTCGAATTCCCAAACCACCTTCACACTTAGTTGTACAAACTCTATCCTATCTTAATAAATGATGTTTCCTACTTTCTCCACTCGAACCCCAAAGGAAATATCTCATCATCTTCTCAATTCTTTTTGCAACCGATGCTGGAATATGAATGATCGACATTTGATACACAGGCAGATTCGCCAAGCAGGACCTTAACATCGTTATCCTTTCCCCTAGAGACAAATATTTATGCTTCCACATATCAAGCTTGACTTGTATTATCTAAATTACCCTATCCCAAACTGCAATAGAAAATTTTGAGTACAAAAGCGAAAGTCCCGGATAGGTAATAGGAAAAGAATCCACTTTACAGCCCATCACATTAGTCAATTCACACACCATTGACTCGCTACAGTTAATTCCCACTATTGAAGACTTATGAAAATTAACTTTAAGCCCCAAAGTAACTTCACAAATCTCCAAAAATCTCACCACATTCCTCACTTGTATTGTCTCAGCATCAATTAAAATTAAAGTATCATCAACGTACTGTAAATGAGAGACATATATATCTGAGTTTACAATTTAAAAACCCGCAAAAGCCCTCGCATTCTCCACCCTGCTAAGCATTAAACTAAAACATTTGGCGTAAATCGTGAATAAGAAAGCAGAAAAGGGGTCACCTTGACATAAACCTCTAGTTTAAGTAAAAAATCCAATCGGGCTACCTTTGAAAAATACATAGAAATGTGCAGAAAATAGACATCCAAAAATCCAACTCTTCCATTGGGCTCCAAAGCCCATATTTTTCATAATCACTAGCAGTACACCCCACTCCACCGTATCGTAAGCCTTTTCCATATCAAGTTTTAGCATAATGCCTGCCGTTTTACTCAAAACTCACGAATGAATACATTCGTGAGCCACCAACATAATGTCAGTAACTTGATGATCCTGAATAAAGGCAGTCTGTGTAGTTGAAATAATGAGAGGAAGGACTTCCTTGAGCCGTTCCGCCAAAACCTTAGCTATAATCTTGTAAAAACTTGTGAGCAAACTTATAGGCCTAATATCTGAGAGCTCATTGATCACTGATTTTTTAGATATCAATGCTAAGAAAGTAGAATTGATGCCCTTAAAAATTTGACCTCTGATTATAAACTCTTTAATGACCGCCAGCAAATCATCTTTGGTTAGATTCCAAAATTTTTGAAAAAAGCCAAAAGAAAACCATCTGGGCCCAACGCCTTATCACCAGGCAAAGCAAAAACAGCATGTTGAAGCTCCTAGACAGTGATCTCTCGTTCCAAAAAAACATCTCTGCTTTTCATTTAGTATCTTAAATAGAACATTCAGAAAACTTGGTGTCATCACCACCTCTTTAGCAAAAGCTTTCTTAAAATGATTAATGACACCCACTTCCATGGCAGCAGTATCCTCAAGATCTAACTTAGGGATAGTCAAACTTGAAGTATCATTCTATCTTCTTCTGGCACTAACAATGGCATGAAAAAACTTAGTGTTGAGATCACCTTCCTTCAACCATTTATTCCTAGATCTTTGTTTCCAATAGATTTTCTCAGATCTTTTCAAATCCTCTAACTCCTTAAGTTTAACGGCACGTTCCTCCACAAATTGCTTTGTTAAGACTCCACTTGTATGGGCATTAAGATCTAGCAATTTAATCTCAGCTAAGACCCCCTCAATCTTAACTTTAAGATCAAACTTATTATCTTTCTTCCAACCAAGCAATTTGTGTTTGACGCTTACCGATTTTTTATGTAATTGAAAATCCATAGAACCCACCACCACAGTATTCGACCAGGTCTTTTTAATAAGCTCAACCACCTCTATATTTTTTAACCAGCGAACCTCGAATCTAAAAGGTTTAGGCCCACCCTTGAGGGACCCCGTATTTAGTAAAATGGGGAGGTGATCAGATGACAACCTCGCCAGGGCTTTTATTGAGACAAACGGAAATGCCTCCAGTCACTCCGAAGCCAACAAAAACCTGTCTAACTTAGACATCGCCAAAATAGCAATACTATTATTGGATTAGGTAAACTTAGATCCAATAATAGGAGGATCCTTGAGAGAATTACTCTCAATGAAGCAATTAAAATTCCTCATATAAGTATTTATTGGGTACCCTACAAAGGACTCATTCGACCACCTAATAAAATTAAAATCCCCCCCCCCTATCACCACAGGATAATTGAAGGATCAAATCAACTCATTCATCTCAAAGATAAAAGGAGATTTCAAAGAAGAAATAGAGAGGCCCATAAATATTCATAAAACCCCAAAGTAGGACCATTGAACCCAGAAGTAAGGAATTGTCTTTAACAACTGTCTCAAAATTTTGGGCCACTAGAGGGTTCCACAAAACCCAAATACCTCCTGAATTACCTACTAAATAAATCCCACAGAAACAAACCGTACCTGAGCCCCAAACTTCCCTAGCCCCAGAGAGAGTAGGACTTGGAAGTTTGGTATCCTGTAACGCCAAAATCACAGATTTGTATTTCGACACCAAAAACAAAACATCCGCCTTATTCTTTCTACATTGATTGTGACTTTCCTATACCAAAGGAAAACAATCTTATTGTATACAATCCCTTTCTTTTGAAATCATCAAAGTTACTTGGCTCGAGTCGGGTACAAGTCTCAAGCCCAAACTGAGTAATTGATCGTTGATCCAGAACTCCATTTAGCAAAAAAGATGACCTCCTTTTAGTTTCTTGAATTTTTTTTTTTTTAAGGTAGATTAGTACGGATTACAAGCCCCGACCCATTTTTATCAATAGTTTTCGAATGGGTGGTAATGGAAGCTATCAACGCAACCCCAACCCCGTTCCCTATTTTCTTGAATACTTACTAATTGAAATTCAACTCTTGTCAAAACCTCGATCTTGTATTACACGCATGTGTAACAAGAAAGCATGAGAGTTCCATTCATGTGTTATCCGATAGCATTCACCCACGAGCTCCTAAAAAACGATTTAACTTGCATGGTAATTAAGCATCTAGAGGTCGGCACCGATAACTACCAGGTTTCTAATTTATAGAAATCATCCCATTGAATTGATAATATAGTTGTAGAATAATAAACTTAGTATTGTATCTCAATAATAAACGAGAGCATGGCCATAAAAATAAAGGAATTATTGTAAGGAACAATGATTATCGTATCCTTAACCATGATTCTCCTTTTTATCACTTACGAAAATTCCGAAAAAAATACATATATATATATATATATATATATATATATATATATATATATATATATATATATATATAAAAGTAATCTTTTCAATAGCTAGCCAGCTATAGTGAATAATAATATAAGTGGAATCCCACTATATATATATATATATATATATATATATATATATATATATATATATATATATAAAAGTAATCTTTTCAATAGCTAGCCAGCTATAGTGAATAATAATATAAGTGGAATCCCAATTGTTAGATCTTTATCATGTGGTTCATAATACATATCACTATATAAATTTTAATATTTTTTTAGAAATCATATCATAATGAAATTTTAGATGTGTATACTAAAAAATAGGGTGCACAATTAAAAAATATTTTTTAAAATATAAAATGACAGAAATACCTCTAAAAAATGACGGAGGGTTAAAAAATTTGGTCAATGTAAATTTATTGAAAATAGTTTTTTTACATTTATATATAGTGCCACAATAGTATTTGGTATATACACCCAAAATTTCATCTTAATCATATTTATAGAAAAAAAAATTAAAATTCATATAGTGAGATGCATTTTGAACCATATGATAAAAATCTGACGGTTGAGATTCCACCCATATTACTATTCATTATAGCTTCCCAGCTATATATATATATATATATATATCGAGAGAGAAAAATTATTTTCATGTTCTACAACGTTGGAAAATAGTAGCTGAAAAGTATGTTATATTAAAAAACTTGGAAATTCATATTTTATTTGTTTTTATGTCTTTAGGGATTGAGAGAAAATCCTAAAAATTTCAAAAGTGAACATTGTACACACACTAAACAAAACATTTTCCTTGTTGAATCCAAAATTCTTGTTTGCACGGTTCTCTCCTCGGCCATCTCACAGTTTACACTTTATATAATTTCCTAAGCCACCTGATCAGGGGTCTCTTTCTGTCGAGAGAGTGTATAGAGCATGGTGAATGAATGTGAATGAAATAGGAAGGATGGCTGAGACACCTAAAACACCCTCATTTGGCAATTCTCCTATTCCCGATGCGTTGAGCTTGGAAGAAGGCAATACTACTCCTACTAGTGTTTGCCAAGACTCCCCTCTAAAGCTTTGTATTTCTCCATCATCCATCATTTCAATACAAAAGGTGAGCACATATATTATGCTCCATATTTTGCATCCACTCCCTCGTTTAAAATACTTATTTAGGAGGTTTTTTTTTTTTTTAAGTATAAAATTGAGCATCACATAAGAATTATTAGATTATTATTTTTAAAAGAAAAACATTGAATTTTTAGTTTCTCTAGCCCTTAAAAAATTGGACAGTATCTATTCAATCTAGAGGCATTAGTTTTTTTCTAGTATATTGAGTCTATTTTGGAATTTCTTTTTGTTGCTGATATTATTTTATTGGTTGTAGTTATTACATTCTCAAATTTTGGGATCTAAAAAGTATTCCTAACATGTGTTTTGGCCAAGGGATCAAGTGGATAGTATACTTCCTAGGGATTACATTTTTTTTTTGGCAAATTAATTAACACAAACCAGCCTCAAAACATAGGAATTTCTCGTCGAATTTATGGAAAAATGTTTGGCTATCGTGAAATTGTTTTCTGGAAAACAATTTCAGAAGAAATGTTTTTCTCATGTGGTAAAATGTAGGAATATTTTTTTACCAATTGATCTTAGTGCATCTTTTTACATCAATTTTCTCATGTGGTAAAATGTAGGAATATTTTTTTACCAATCGGTCTTAGTGCATATTTTTACACCAATTGACAACTAATTGATGCAAAAATATTCCCATATTTTACCATGCAAAAAAAAATTTTCATATAAAATTATTTTCCAAAAAACAATTTCACGCCAACCAAAAGTGACTTGTCCAAATAAAACCCAATATCTATCATAAAAAAAGAAAAGGAAATTTTGTGTAGAAATGATAGTCACAAACTACCACCGCGCATAACATAATGGCTAGGAACAGGGCCGTCGCAGAGTGTACGCCCATCGCATGTGCGTACGTCGCAAGCTTTACCATTTTCCCACATTCATAATCACTCCTTTGTCCAATGAATATAAGGCCCTTTGTCCAATGAATATAAGGCTAGAAAGTATTTCCATATAAATGCTCCTTTTTAATCTCTTTTTTGTTCAATTAATTTAAGGTTAGAGAGTGTTTCCATATAAATGTCACTTTTCCCTAACTTTATTCTTGAATGTGGGGTCCCTAACTTTATTCTTGAATGTGGGGCCAAAACCCCACAACATTATTTCTTTATTAAAAACTCATGGAATCCTTATGCTAAAGTATATTATTTTACAATATTAACAAGTATTTTTCAGACGAAAGGAGGTTGGCTGGGGGTTGGTTTTTATTTTAATTTTTATTTTTACTTTCAATTTTGCTCTGTAATCAGCCTATTGTCTCTCTCACAATACATTCTGTCTTACTCTTTATTTTGTCGTTCCCTCAAGACTATTATTTTTGGGGTGTGGTTTGTGTAATGCTGCCGCCCTAAACAATCAAAGCAAGGCACACCTTCAAATAAAATTGAAAGGTGTTATTTCAATACTAGAAATTTTTATTATGTTCTGAAAAATTATTTTTATTTTTAATTATAAAATTTAAAGCTTAAAAAATAGTGTAGATCAAGTACATTTATAAACACTTGAAAATCTGAAAAATTGACGGTCTAGAAAATATATTAAATGATGCACTATTTCCAAGAAAAAAAATCTATTTTTTTTCATGTCCATACATCTTGAGATCGAGATAATTGATTTGATGAAAACACCTTTTTTTTTACATAAAAATTTAATTTTGGACGGACATTCACCTGGGCTTATATGGGCTGCGGGACCGCTCTTTGACATTGCCAGACCCCATTAAACTAAAAAAAGTGGTAGACCGCTCTTTAACATTGCCAGGCTGTACTTTGGGTTTGTTGCCGACCACAAGGGCCTATTGTCAGACTGCTCTTTGATAGTGCTGAACAGCATGGACCTATTGTCGGACCGTTCTTTGTGAGTGCTGGACCGCCACTTGTATTGCCGAAGCGCCTTATTCTCGTTCATTCAACTTATCATCCTTCTTCCTATATTCCATTACCTAAATTACCCTGAAAAGGAAACTCCAAGAAGTTTTTGGTCACATGACATGAGACCTAACGATGTAGAAGTGTTGTCTCTTTCAGATTGTTGGAGAGATGGTTGGTACATATTTTCTGATATTTGTGGGGTGCGCATCAGCTCTCATGGATGCTCATAAGCACAACATGGGTATAGTGGGCGTTGCAATTTCTTGGGGTTTCATTGTTATGGTGATGATATACACAATTGGTCATGTATCAGGAGGCCATTTCAACCCAGCTGTGACCATTGCCTTTGCATCTGTTGGCCGCTTTCCATGGAAGAGTGTGAGAAAACCCTAAATCTTGAAGCCCTAATTTGTGTCTTTTGGTTTTGTGGGTTTTGTTGTAAGGTTCTGTATCTACTTGAGCTAGGATTTGGCACTGAAAAACTTTATGTTTCCCTATGAATGGTTCTTAATGCTAGAAATACAGAGTCATTCCTTAAGTGTATGAATAGCCACATGAGTTAAGAACTTACTTAAGAGCTAAGTGAAACTATACCATATTACACTAGTGGTGCATGGTGTATCGCACACAATGGGGTGACATCCATAATCTTTTCTGGACAGTTAACGGTTGAGATTTACGGTAACTACGTAAACATATGTCTGGGCGGAATTTGGTTGATCTCAATTGTCCAGGGTCAGGGATAGACAATGGATGTCCGTGTGGTGTATCATATACCGTGAACCTCTAGGGTGTATCAAGTATACTATGTGTATTATATGTACATTATATACGATAATGGTCTCTTTTTCCTTAGGACAAGCATAAACGAGACCATTTACTTCTGGTACAAGGAGGTCATAATCATTTTTAACCGATATAAAACATGGAGGATAGGGATATCCCAATGAAGAGACTTAAAGCTCACAAGTAAATTAAATTTCGAGCTTTATGACACATTCGAAGCTGTCAAAGTTCACATACAATAGCCAGACGTGATTGTGACCTTCTTGTATTAAAAGTAGACTGTCTTATATTATAGAATCCTTTTTCCTTATGTACTTCATTGGTTCACCCACAAGTTTTTGTGAACGAGATTTTTGCACTGTCCTTAGGACAATGACAATCATGATATGTATGACCATAACAAATGAATGATCATTAGATGCATGGGGGACAAAGAGAGAGTGAAATCAATCGCTTAGTCAGGGAGCCAAAAGGTTGGGTCTGGATGGACCCAGATCCGAATACTATTCGGGTCCAGGTTTTGGACATGAACCCGTTAGACCCATACCCAGGCCTGAGGTCAGGTCTATCGGTCGGGCCCGGGTCTAGATGGGTCCATTGCTACCCCTACGCTTGGTTCCCGTCAATGTGTTGAAGATTCCATCGTCTCTCCAACACGTATGACCTTACATTTTTTATGATCGTATAGATCATAGAATATATCTTCTCTTAACATAAACCTGATCCTAACAGTGGTTATAACTAGTTTTAGTGCACCCTAATTTGATACTAGAAAGGAACTTTATCTTTCATGTAGGTGCCCGCTTATGTTGCAGCTCAAGTCCTGGGTTCGACTCTTGCTTGTGCAACTTTAAGGATCTTTTACCAGACCAAGGGGGTTTATGTTTCTATGACACTGCCCTCAGGGACTTGGATTGAGTCACTCGGATGGGAATTTATAATCACATTCCTTCTCATGTTTGTGATTTGTGGAGTGGCGACTGATAGCAGGGCGGTATGTATTTGATTATGTCCATTATTTTGTTTAGTATTTTTGGTTAGGCTTTATTGTTGTTGTTGATTTTTTGTTAGTTGTTGTCGCCGTTGTTGATGTCGTCATCGTTGTCGTCTTTTAAATCTTTCAGTGGAGGTCGTTTTCCAATTATGCAAGCTTCTTGATTCTATATCGTTCTTGCTTTTGAAATTTTAGGGATTTGCTTCCATAATTTACATACTTATGGATACATTAGTGTTACATAGCTGCATTGCATGTGTAAGCATCATTTCTTATATGGACACCGATGCTTGTGTTGGTCTACAAGCGTAAATGGTGTCTTTTAAAAGTTGATATAACTAACCATGTCTATAATGTTATTTTTTATAGCTAAAATATTACACTTTAATATATAAAATACAATATCCCTATTTAGACCCATGAAAGTTGTCAATGATGTAGTCGCAAAGAGGACTTCGCATAAATGACTTAGATTCGAAGTCCTGTTGGAAGGCCTTTCATAATTCTCTATTATTTTTAGTACACCCAAAGTTAGAGCTGAGAATTTTTCAGATCGGGTCCGGATCCACCTTGATCCTGGAAGCATATATCAGATTGGGATCTGGATCTGATCATATCGAGAATATTTGGATCCATATATGGATCCAAAACTATACATAAGATCCGGATTCGAATCCAGATCTGATTCAGTTAAAATTTTGTATATTATAAAGTTAAAATGTAAGTATAAAGTTAAAATAATTATATACATAAATTAATAAATGTATAAATATATACATATATAAAATAACATATATTATTTTTAGAATTCAGGTCAGATTTGGATAGGATCCATCTATGCCCGGATCCAACCCGAATTACTATTCGGATCTAAATTTTGGATTAGGATCCAAATTTTGGAATCCAAAACTTGGATCCATACCCAAATCTAGATAGGAACTGAATTTCGGGTTTCGGATCTGGACCGGGTAAATTCTTAGCCCTACCTGAAGTGTACACTTGACAACATATTGATACAGGGAAAGGGGTTAGGGTTGTGGTGGTACCACCCCACACTCTAGTCACCATGTTGTGATTTCCATTTCCACTACTAACACCAACGTAATCTATTTGAAAAAACGGATAGGGCCTGCCTTCCCCACTGAATTACCCAAAAATAAAAATAAAAAAAACATATTGATACATGCCACCAACCAAGGGCTGTATGTCCCATGGTAACACTGGTTACGCATGTGTTTGCATGTATGCATGCATACAAGCACATATATTAATCTATGTACGCATGTATAAGTAAACTCCCCACTTATAGGGCTCCTAGCACAAAAATAATGAAGCTTCCTCTCCTAAGAAACCATTACACGTGGTTCAGAGACCATATTGATTTTTAGTTTCAAGGCCAGATATTGACTGCCCTTTCAGATGGATTTGGGGTGGCAATAGAGTTAAAGAGTAGATTCAAAAAATCAAATCCCCTCTTTTTTTATTTTATTTTTTATTTTTATTAAATTTTTTTTGTAAAGATATTCCAAGGGTGTGAAAATGATTTGGAGCTTTGTTGGGATCCCTTGCTCACCGCCAAAGTGATTTTAAGGTCGGGGAGCATCACCATTGGTACTTCTATTGGAGGGCTAGTATCATGCACTTTTGCATGTGAACACACACTCGTTACATTGATAGGGTAATATGGACAAAAGAAAATCAATGTTATTAATATATGGGTGCAGTTAGCATACGGATGCATCCGTAGCTGTAGGGGTAAGGTGCACCTTCAAATTTTATCATAGTATATAATTTTGATGTAAAATGTTCTTAGGATTATAAAATTATAAATTTCAAAAATAGTTAAAATCAAGTAGATCTATAAACATATGAAAATCTTGAAAATGGATGGTGTAGATAATATGCTATAAAATGCACTATTTTTTAGACTTAAAATCTTTTTATTTTTCATGGTGATACATTTCGATGTCGAAATGATCAATCAAAGGGTTTTTCAACATTAAAACTACCTTTTGCGATGGCGATGGATTTTTGAGGTACATTCATAGTTCTACATTATAAAGTTGCATTCTTATGTGAACTTTTTCTTTAAGATATTTCCCTTTATAAACTGCTAATCTCCTGTGAATTTTAACAGATTGGTAAGCTTTCGGGGGTTGCAGTTGGAGGAACGGTCCTATTTAACGTACTCATTGCGGGGTAACCTCAATTACCTTACTTAATTTCATTTTCTTTTCATTGGACTAAACCATGTGTTTTTCATATGCGATATGCTCTGTTTCTAGGTACTTTCAAGTCCATTGTACCTACAAGGACACATGGAATTAGTCTTTTGTTCTTGGTAAACAAGTATGAATGGGGTGAGACCCATGAGACCAATCCAAATGCATTTGTAAATTCACATTTGCCATTACCCAAGTATGCACAAGGCGTCTTCTTGTGTCATAAGTTGCTACTGTAGTTATTATCATCAGAATCCAACCTGATTATAGAATCGGTGAGGGGTGTGGTTCAATGAAAACTGATTAGATTGTCAGTCGAACCCATTTGATTAAATTTTAAAAGTGATAAGAAAATTAAAAATAATAGTTGAAAAATGCGAATGTATTAAAAAAAATTTCTCAATTTTGTCTAGTAAGTAGAACTGGTCAAAACCGAATGGTCTGACCAACCAAATTGGTCAAACATTAAATTTGATCAGTTTTTTACCAAAATTGGTTTTGACATCTATGGTTTTACCCAATACCAAGACACAAGCGTTTAAGTACACGCACATTGGTGTATGATATGAGCAGTGGTCCACAAGGGACCATCCAATCGCCCTATGGAGATTAAACCATGCTATGCTCCCTCATCAATTTATTTCCACTTCGAGGGCCAATTTGTTGCATTTAAAGCGTAAAACTAATCCTACCCAAAAGATGCGCGAGTAAGGTCCGGTAATCATTTTTGAACCAAAAAAATGAGGGCATATGAACATTTGCAAAATGGTTAAGAGTTTTGATATTTTAGTGTATCTTATTTTTTTGTTTTGCACTTGAAATTGGAAAAGTCTACTCTGAGTTCCCCAGACTTTTGAGTCCACATACTCTAGCTCTTTCACAAACTTAGCATTCAAAACACCTTTAAGTAACTAGAACTAGAGTTTTGCTATAGATCCAATTATTTTGCAACTCCAAAATGAGATCGAATGATATGTTAAGAAGTAAAAAAAAAAGGTACAAATTGTTTTTCAAGATATACCCTTTTTCTAAAAAAAATATTTATTTTCTATTCTTGATCACTATAGTTGAGATTATTGACTTCTAAAATTTTGGATCCAAAATCTCTGGTTACAAATAAATAGGTGTGTGGAATACACATCAAAACCTCACCCTTTAAAATTCCTTTATGTGGTTAGATGTGAGAATATTTTCATACCAATTAATTATTAATTTTATAAAAAGATGCAATGGGACAAACTGGTATGAAAATATTTCAAACCTAATCACATGAGGGAATTCTTTCCCGAAAAAATATTTATTAAAAAGTATTTTAACGCAAAACAAGCTTGCCCTAAAATTTCATCTGTCTTTGCTAACTTGTGACTTATTTCACCAGGGCTGTGTCTGGAGCCTCCATGAACCCAGCAAGGAGTATGGGACCTGCATTTGTAAAAGGGAACCTAGAAAACCTTTGGATTTATCTTGTGGGACCCACAGCAGGGGCAATCAGTGGAGCGTACACCTATAATCTACTAAGGCCAATTGTTACTCCCCAAGAAAATGAAGAAGGGAAGAAAGTATAAGGAATTTCATGTATTTGTTTGCTTCATAAAAGTATCAAGCCCATAAAATTTCCAATGAATCAAGGGGCTTATCCACAGTTAACTCCAATTGAACTCTCTAATTGAATCATTTGAGTTTGTGGTTCAATCTCTAGAAAGTGCTTTATGCATGAGATGGAAGTTGGATATCAGTTGCTGGAGTGTAAGTGAGAGAGACTCTTCATGAAATGTATATAAGTTTGGTTGAGGTTTCTATTAGGTTGCAACCTTAAACAATTGCGTATCTCTAAATTTTGTCATAAAAATGTAATTTTGGTGTTGGAAATTTTTGAAATTTTATGAGAATTTATTTTCATTTCTAATTATAAAATTTTAAATTCCAAAAATAGTTCAACTCAATTAGATTTATAAACGCATGAAAATATTGAAAATGGACAGTCCAGATAATGTGTTGTAAAGTGTAATATTATTGCAGCTTGAATATATATATATATATATATATATATATATATATATATATATATATATATATATATAGAAAAAGTTTTCGTAACGCCTATAGGCGAAAATGAACAGTGATTTCGTTTATGCTCATCACCGTCCAAAGTTCATCGTATGATTATGATTGTCTGGTAGTGTTTCATTTTTCAAATTTTTTTTTTATAAATTGGAATAATCTGAAATTTGGAGCGTGTATACATCATAGTGAGGCGCACCTAATAAAAATATGAAGAAAAATATTTCGTAAATATAAATTGATCAAAATACCCTTATAAATTTTTCAGAGGTATGTTGGTCAATTTATATTTTATGAATTATTTTTTTTATATTTTTATTAGATTCTCTTATTTTTTATGAACACACACTCCAAATTTTAGATCATTTTGATTTGAAGAAAAAAAAATGAAAATTGAAAGACTACCGAACAACTGTGACCATGCGATGAACTTTGGACGGTGATGAGCATAAGCAAAATCAATGTTCATTTTCGCCTATCTTTCCAATTTCGGTTTTAAAACAGTGCCTTTCCTAATTCCAACATATGGTTTTGGTATTTTGTTCCAACATAAATTGTAAAATGATCAAAGCTTAATGAGACTAGGTCCTACGATTTTTGGTGGTCAAGTCCAATGGCACATTTCTTTCTTTATTTGAAAGAGTGGCTCAAACTTTATAAGGCACTTCCACATCTGGGAAGATGAAACAATCCTATTTATACCGCCCATTGACATCTTCAAAAAACTAACTCTTTAATCTATATGAAAAAACGGGTAAGAGCATGTCTTCTCAATTGAATTACCTAAAAAAAATAAATGAAGACAATAAAAAGACACGTACATCATAAAGTGGGCCCATCCATTATGCTAAATAGTTGTACATATATGACGCATTACTTCTTTCAACTTAAATAAGATCTAATAGAACAACATTATTTCTTGAGAAGTTCTTCAATATTTATTATGATATTCCACTATAATATAGTGCTTCAAATCGGTAAAAAATAGTCAAAGACATTTGTGTTATGCTTGATCCCACAACAATGCCTTTGTACTCTTTTAAGTATTCATCTTATGTTACTATAAAGGGCAGTTCATTGTTTACCGTTTGTAGTAGTTTGGAAATTTACTCCTTCCCATATTGGTTAGTGCATAAAAAATAATTCAATGTGTAATTTCGATATTGCAATTGAGGCGAAATCCTATGATCATGGCACTCCAAACTGTAGGTATACTTCATTGCTATGGGCTTTGGGATGAGTTGGATTCAATGAGTGTGAGTGGGAATTTTCAGCTGCTAACTTTTTCATTTCTTGGTAAATAGAAAATCAAATACATATTGTGAGAGTTCGAGAGTCTTGATTAAGTGATCTACTCCCCGTTTCTATTAACTGAGATTCCCAAATTTATTCATGATATCTATGATGTTGGTGTTTGTATTTCTAATCTAAGAGCATGTTTGGTTGGTGTGAAAATATTTTCACGGTAAAATTACCTTAATATATGTTTGGTAATGAAAAAAGGCATATAAAAACAAAATCTATGATAAAACATTTTCCCTTAGAATGGTCCATTTTATATGAAAACAACCACACCTTAACCCATGGAGAAACATTTCCCGGGTTTTATATTCACACCCGATCCACTATTCACCACTCATTCACTATTTATAAAATATCATATGTTATACGATATTTTATTTATATATTAAATAATGGGTACGGTTTATATATGGCCAAGGCTCTAAACAATCAAAATAAAGTGCACCTTCAAATAGTGTCGAAAAATGTGGTTTCAATACTGAAAAGTATTGTGAGAGCCTTGAAATATATTTTCATCTTTAATTATAAAATTTAAAGATTAAAAAATAGTGTAGATCAAACAGATCTATGAAAACTTGAAAATCTTGAAAATCGACAGTCCAAAAATAGATTACAAGATGTACTATTTTCAAAACTTGAAATCTATTTTTTCTCATGTCCATGCATCTTGAGGTCGAGAATCAATTTGAGGATATTTGGGCATCAAAACAATCTCTTCTAGTGAAAATTTTGAGGTGTGCCTTAATTTGATTATTTAGAGCCTCACACTTATATAAATTTTTTCTTAAATAATATATTTAATATATAAAAGGTGTGGTTTATATAAGGTTGCAACCTCAAACAATCCAATTAAGGTGCACCACCAAATTTTATCATATCATGTAATTTTGGTAAAAAGGATTCTCAGGATTATCTCAAAATCTATTTTTATATCTAATTATAAAATTTTAAACCCCAAAAATGGTTAAAATCAAGCAGATCCATAAACACATGAAAATCTTGAAAATAGATGGTCTAGATAATGTATTGCAAGATGCACTATTTATGGGACTCAAAATCTTTTTTTTCTTTCATATTCATACATCTTGATGTCGAGATGGTCACTTAGAAGCTTTTTCAACAATAAAACAACTTTTTTCGATAGATTCTTGAAGTGCATCTATAATTCTATTACAACCTTATATATAAACTTTCTCCATATATAAATTACATTTCAATAATATTTAATATGTAATATATGAATGATATTTTATATAAACTATATTATATAATTTTAGATAATCTATAGTGTGATGCAATATTTTAGATGTCAATCATAAAATATTTTATATAAAAAATACAACCTCGACTGAAAATATTTTAGATTGAGTTTTAGGCAAGATAGTAAACTTTTTAAGTTTGCAATCCAAAAATCTAAATGTTGTCCAAACCACACAAACAACTTATCCCCAGATTTTTAGATGTCAATCATAAAATAGTGCTAGATTTGGGTACATCATTACTAGCATTTAAATTATAACCAGAAATGCAAATAAATACATGTTTACACGCGATTCCAAAACTTATAAGACTAATCAAAGTTTTATCCAACTTAGATTTTTGTCCAACGTAATATTTAAAAAGCGTCAAGAGAGCTGGATCACATCAAATTCAGAAATAAGGCTAAAAGATTTATTCTTTGCAAAACTGCGGCCGGGCTGGCTTAAGAGAGTTGGATCACATCAAATTCAGTTTTACAAAGAAATAAGGCTAAACGATCCTATTCTTTGCAAAACTGCGGCCGGGTTGGCTTAAGTAGTGTGAAATCCGAAAAGAAACAAAAACAACAGAAAGAGAAATAATGAGTAGACACGCAATAGAAAAGTCTACTAAATAAATAACTATGAATATCAATGAAATTGAAGAAAAGTAGTAATTAAATTAAAAAAACTAACAAAAGGAATAAAAAAAATGAAAGCAGAATATCTACTAAGAAAATAAGAATAAATAAAGATAACAAAGGAAAATCATAAAGAAAATTAAGTAATAAAGAAAAATAAGCAAATAAAGGCTTGCCCTGGTGGTCAGGTTTTAGGTCAACACCCAGAGTTGGGCCCAAATCAAATAATGAAGATAAAGCATTTACTCTTTGATTTTCAAGATTGAAGATCTTGAATGATTAATTTGCATTCCGAGAAAGAGAGGGATGCCTAAAAATTTATATCTAGGGATATTTAATGACCGAAAGGGATTTGTTTTACTCTATGAATTAGCTGGGTTAGGGTTCTTAATTGCATTATGAGAAAGAGAGGGATGCCTAGAAATTTATATCTAGGGATTTTAATGACTGAAAGGGATTTGTTTTACTTTATAAATTAGCTGGATTAGGGTTCCTAGGTCTAGAGTTTTGGTGGCCTGGAAGTAGGGTTCGGATTTGATGTACTGGAAATTAGGATTTGGATATGGGAATAGGGTTTCGTGTTAAGGCTCTGTCAAAAATGGGGAAAAAGTCTATTTATTAGCAAAATCACTACAAAGTAGGACGGCCCTTTTTTTGGACAAATCCGGGGCTGACACGTGGATTGTGCCCCACCTTAGGGCATTAGGTTTCGTCTCACTATGTGGCACTGCCCACTATTCGATTAGTGTGATGCTAACCACTATTCACTTCCGGATAACCTAGATTTTTCTAGGATTTTTTTTCTAATAATATTTACTTCCCAATTTGAATGGAAAATCTTGGTCTGATAAATATTGAAATGTATTCTCACTAATTTGCATAAGAACCTATTTATTTTGAGTGATCGGATGATTTAGGAAATTTAAGGATTATTTGGCTTTTTAAAATGGGATTTTCTAGATTATGGCATATTCGGGAAATGTTCTAAGTCAGACTATGACTTGGGATTGATTATGGTTTAATGTGTCCTGTGGTGTGGTGTACAACAACAACGTGCTTCACAGTTTTAGAATTAAAAAATAAAGTTCAATTATGAGGGGGTACCTACATGGCATTTTTATTATTATTATTATTATTATTATGTATTGAGGTTAATCTATAGGTTGGAGAGGTTAGTACAAACGCAAGGGCCTCGGGCCTTTACATCTTGAAGTTTTAACATAAAAACAATCCTGAGGCAATATTTTATTGCATTAGCTGCTGTAACGTCGTTACACTGCGCGTGGTCTTCATAACATCGCTCAATATTTTAAGAAAATTTAGGTACGGACCGATTTTTCTTCCATTGTGGAACGCTTCGCATTTTCCCTACAATCACATGGAGACCACCCCTTGCCGGCCTACTTTGAAAATTCATTTTTTTTTTATTAGCAATGTCGGACAACTCTAAAACCCTTGGTGCCTTCGGCATCCGTTATATTGGACATTTCCAAATCTTTTCTTTTATGGACTCTGATGTTGATGACACCCGACACCTCATGACCTCTTCGGGTTTGAAAATATCTGATGGCCCAAAGGCAAGAATTTCGAGACGTTAGGCCATAGGATGTTACTAAAACTGGACACCTCATCCCTGCAATAGATTTGTCTTATGTTGAAAAATATCGGATAACCTAAAAGCAAGGGTTAGGAGTTCTTAAGCTATTAGGCTATCCGATATTGTTTATAGCAAACACCTTGTCAAGTATAGTTTTGGTACGAAAAGATATTTTTTTTTATCTTTTTGGAGAGATTTTTTTTTTAGGAAGTTATGAGATACACTTTCAAATGTGGTTGTTATCACCTTGAGTCCATACATATAGAAATCACATGAGAATGAGAGGCTATTGTAGTACTTGGTTGGTTTAACCAAAGCCACTTTTTTTGGGTCATTTTTTTGCGTGGATCTTTCTTGGGCCATTCTTTAGGTAGATTTTTTTTAGTGTATGAGAGGTACATGAAGCATTTTTTTGAAGAGAAGAAGAAGAAAAAGAGACATTGATCATCTTCTTAAGCATTTTCCTTGTTGATAGAGAAAATATAGAGAATGAAAGAAAAATGAAAGAAAAGAAGTCTTTAATAGAGAAAAACCTGGGAAATCTTAGAGAGAAGTCTCTATAAAATCGATGATCTTAAAAAAATTTGTTTCTTGAAAGACTATTGTAACTTTTGAGTTAATTGTTGATTTGTCTCTTTCTCCTAATGACGTAGTCTAAAAGGTGAACTTGAAAAGGTAAACCATGCAAATCTGGTGTCATTTATTTGCTTATGTTTTTTCACTTATACACACATCGACTTTGACATATTTTTGTGTCCAAAATATGCTTATTTCGCAGCGTATACCCGCATTTGTGCGAGAGGTCTCTAATTGGTTAAGCCCAACAACGACATCATCAATATCTAATAGACTGAGAGATAGAAGTGTTCGGCATTTCTGATATTGGACAAGCCTTGATAGTTAAAAAAAAAATTAGTTAAAAAAAAAAATATTTAAAAAAAAGAACGAATTTTTCACATGTCCTACGTTGTAAATATCAGATGGGGGGACGAAGGAAAAATTTAGTTAAATTTATGTACGGACCATATTGGGTCAATTACAAAATAGGATCACATTTGTCCCAAATTACGAGCGGCACCTTCCCTTCAAGGGTTTTTTTTTTTTCCCAAGTTACCCATGTTTGGTAATACGAACACTGGACAGGTGAGATTTATTCCGTACTAAGCAAAACAATTGTCCAATGTTTGAAATAACGGACAGCACCGGACAGCTATCTACTATCCCCAAAACCAACAAACTCTCTTTTTCCAAACATCATGAACCTTTTCTATCACACGCTCTCTCTCCTCCCAAACCATCTCTCTCTTAACCCATCTCTTTGCACGGTAACGGAGAACAATTTACTAGGAAGAACAAAATGAAACCTTAATGCCCCATTAGAATGAGCCTCACATCCTCTATCATGGGGTATATCGATTCCTCCAATAATGAGCGGCCAAACAGGCTCAAGTCCGTGAAAATCGAAGCCATGTCCGACTCCAAAAGGCGGTGAAATCCTAGGTTTCTCGGAGCTCCTCTTTGTCTACACCTCAACAGCACTATTCATAACATGACATCGATTAGGGAGAGATTGAGGTAGTGCCTCAAATCTTTTTACATCTTTGAACCAAGGTTGAGGAGTTGGAACCGTAAAAAGGAAAAAAAGAAGAAACGGGTGTAGTTTGTATACAGCCAATGCTTTAAACAATCAAATTAGAGCCCACCTTCAAATAGTATCAAGAATGTAGTTTTCATACTTAAAATATTTATGATAACATTTATATATTTTCATCTTTAATTATAAAATTTGAAGCTTTAAAAATAGTATAGATCTGAAAAATCTTAATTTTATGATACACTCGTTTTATACCTTAATTATTGTTCAATCACTATCTCCTAAAGCTTCAGAGTGTGACTCATAAATTTGATCTCTCAATAATTCACACAATTCTTTACGTCTCATCTTATAGATAGGTACCACAATACTTTTCTTCTATTCATTTGACGTTTTCTTTGTTCTCAACGCTTGACAAAACAGCTTCATCAGCTAAACAATGCCAATATCTCCCATGCACTTCCAAACCTCTATCGAAATACCATCTGTCTTAAAGCCTTTCATATCATCATATTTTTCAAATGTTCTTTTACTTCCAATATCGTAATCCTATACATGTATTTTTATAACTTCCGCCTTTATTTGTGCCAACAATTTCTTCTACTATTATATTCCCATTGTGTTCGTCATTTAATAATTTTTTAAAATAAACTTTCTACTTTTCATTGACCTCTTTCATCGTTTACCGAAACCTCTTCATTTCTCTCTCTGATGTATTGCTTACTTGTCAATTAACAATACAATATGAACCAACAAACATAGTTAATGCTAAGAAATCCATGTTTTCACAGCGAAGAAAGACCAACAAACCAACACATTTTTAAAGTACAGTCCAGAATAACAAACCATTAAGAGCCTGCATTTTCATTAAGTTGGTTCAGGAAACAGATCAGACTAGACTAATTTTTAAAATGTGAATCTCTTTTTAATTATGATAGTTGAGCTCTCCCAACTTCTGATATAAGTAACCAGGTTACCTCTTACTTTACAGAATTAAATAGTTAGAACACAACATGAAGAACTAAAAAGGATTGCCTAGTGCAATAACAGACTGATTATGGCTTCCTGTAACAGAGAGCATACATCATATCGTTACCATAACTGGGATTTCCATGGTAACAATATACTTTAATGAGCATCACTATACAGATGATACATATATATATATATATATATATACGCACAAAAAGAAGGTTATAGTGGATGACTTTGAAGAAGCAATCTCTCAAGAGGGACTCTCTTAAGAATTTAGTCATTCTGAGAACTTCTTTCTCTACCACCTGCAAATGAGGCCAATGGAGGTGAAATGATTTGCATGGTTCCTTGTCAATCTGAGCTCTAGCCAATGGCATTAGGCTGTACAGCATTGTCTACCTCCCAGTTTCTTGACCTGCGAAATGCAATTTACTTTCAAGTAAGCAGAGAGACAAAGGAAAGACCAGTCATACTGAAAAAGAAAAGGAATGTAACATAAGAGATCATAAAGATCAAGAGAACAATGCAGTTGGACGTTCTTTTCATTTGTTTTGTTTTTCTTTTAGGAATGAGTTCTTTTCATTTTTTTTTAATTTTAGGTAAAGCTTGGAATGTCATTAATTTAAAACTGTTCTTGAGCTTTCGATGAATCAGATAACCTTTTTATTTATTTTTTCAGAAATTGAGAACTAGAGAAACTTTTTGATTGCACAAGGAGTTACTTAAGCTGATTCATTTATTTATTTATAATAATTATGTGCCTTATAGCTTGTTCTTGACAGCAAAGCTTTCCTCTGCTTCTAGCAACTTTCGAAGAATCAAAGAAGGCTTTCTTTGGTTCTCGAAAGTCGCTAAAAAGCACATGATTTCCCTCAAAAGGCAAACCTGAAAAAAGGAAAACTTACCCCAGAAACAAACCCTTCCTCATGTACTTGAAGTGGTTCTGCGCACTTCACAATATTTGACACGGTAAATCAGGATTCATTCTATATATGGGACCGCAGACAAGGGTTTCCATGGTACTCCCATGCCTCACAAAGAAGATGATGGAAGAAGCAATCATTTTCTGATGAGCTCAATGTTCCAGTAACCATACAAAACTCTATTGACTTTTGAAAAACAATAGCTCATTGAGCTCATCAGCATTTTTGAAAAACAATAGTTCATTGAGCTCATCAGCATTTTTGAAAAACAATAGCTCATTGAGCACATTACCCAACATCTGGGTCCTACCTTGTTTACGAAGGTCCCACTTTCTTCAATCCATTATTTCAAGGGAAGGTGATGATTCAATAGCCTATTGTTTTCTGTAGGCCATGTACAAATCAGAATTCTTACTATTCTTTTTTCTTTCCTCTGACTAAGTTCTTTCAAACTCACCTTGTTCGAGAAATTTGTCTCCAAGTCATCAGCTGGTGAGACTGTGCGTGCCTCTGCAAATAGGATCCACCATTCCCAAGGCCACTTTCTTCCCCAATAAGTTGCTCTGACCGACTAGATGTCGATGGAGACCAAACGGGAACCACCCCACCATCTCTCTCTCTCAGACTACTTGACGATTCAGCAGTAAAATGTACAGCATTTTGCAATGAAACACTCACATTGAACTCTGATGCGTTCCTTTCTCTTTCCAATTCACCCATATTCCCAAGGTTCAACACCTCATCTCTTCGATCCGCTTCACTACCAAAACTTGCATTTGATGGCACTTCTGGCCTGTTATCCCTTGAAGAACCTGTATTACTCGATGGCTCTTCCTCTTCTTCAACTCTAAATGATGATACAGTCATGGACGGGACCATTTGGTCAGCCAATCTCCTCGTTGCACCAATTTGACCAGTGGGTCTAGCTGGTTGGTTATCGACTTCCATTTCTTCTTGAGGAAAATCAAGAGGTGGGGATTCTGATGAGTCTCCTAATCCTTCTTCTGTCCCATTCTCCATTGCTGCTCTAGAGTTGGCTTCCAATTGCCACATCTCTGAGAGAGCTTCTTGTAACCTTTCTTTAGCTGCTGAGATTTCAATAATAGGTAGTGGATAATTTGTCCCAAGTTCAACACCGGCAGCTTGGAGTACAGAGTGGGGGGCATCCCATGGATGATGTATCCATTCGGTGGGGAGGCGAGCAAGCTCAGGAAGCCACCTACGAACATATTCTCCTTGTGGATCGAATTTATAACCTTCAATCTGTGGTAGTGGATGTTTCAAGGCTTTGAGATAATTTCAATTATGCGATGTCTCTCTCTCTCTCTCTTGTGTGTTTTGAGACAGGTGGCATAACATATTGAAGCATTTGAAGCCTCATACATAACACAAGTCCAATACAAATAAAACAGAAAAGAAAGTATTCTATGGTATATTCATGGTCCGTTGGGGCCAATACTGCCTGATGAAACAACATATGGTTATGGGAAGAGAAAGAGGGAACGACCCACTAGAAAGGGACATCATACCAATGTTGGTTCCATTCTCTCCATGACCATACCATCATTTCACTGTATGGTCATGACTTAGAGAGGATATGGTTCAAAGGGGAAAAAAATACTCCGAGTTGGCAAATCCTGAGTATAGTTCCATACCTGTGGGTTATCGATATGATCAAACTCTCGACTATCGGGAAGAGTCCCTGAAATATACTGCCATCCCAGAGCATCACTTTCCAAATCGGCATCCAATAGTGTGTCCCAAAAGTACTTCATACCCCACGTCCATGGAAGTTGAAGGACCTTCACGAAAAAACTTGCCACCACAACACGTATCCGATCATGAAGCCAACCAGTAGCCCATAGCTCTCTCATTCCCGCATCAACCAAAGGATAACCAGTCCTACCTTTTTTTGGTAATGAGTAAAATTTAGTAAAGCTTTTCTAAGTACAAATAGACAAAAAATACAATTTACTGAAGTTCTTATTTTAAGTTCTAACCAGCCCTACCTTGCCTCCAAGCTTTAAAGTAACTCTCATCGACCACCCAAGGGAAGAACTTGAGGTGCCCAAGAAGAGGCCTTTCATGGCTGCTACGGTGATTGAAGGTTAAATATCGAGAGTATTCTCGAAGGCCTATGGACTTAAGAAAGAGGTTGATACTCTCTTCACCAGCTGTATTTCCTTCATTTGCCCAGAAGACTTGCTTGATGCGAACAAGATGGAAAACTTTGCGCACACTCACTTCCCCAAAGTGTAAGTGAGGAGAGAGAAGAGATGTGGTAGCACTGTCTGCCTTTTTTCGGTTTATTGAATACTCTATTAATGGGCCATTAATAAAGTTGGTTAAAGCTTTATCTGCATTGCTCCATCCAGGCGACCATGCCCTGGCAAGTAGAGCATTGCTTCCCTTCTCAGATTCATCCTCAAATGTCAGGGTGTCAGAACGACACCTTGAGGTATCACCTGAAAGAACCCATGTGCCAATTGATTATGATTGAGAAACATCTGAGCAAATTTCAGAACATCGCAATTTCTGAAAACCGAAGAAGAAAAGAAACAAAACTAACAAGACAAATAAACTTAGCAAGAGATTGGAAGAGAAGAAAGAGCTTGGGTAAACCATGCAATGTAGCCAGCTCAACTCCGAAACGAGTCATGGAGATGAGGTGCTCATCAACTTTCTAACAGGAGGAACCCAGAGTTGGATTTTATTAATCAAGTAGGATAAAGATATGTGATTTCTCTTCAACTCCTAGTCTCAGTTCAATTTCTATCCCTACTTCTAACTGCACCAATAGGGCAATCAATGCTAGACCCAAGAAAAATGCATAGAGGCATAGCACAGAAAAAAAGGGGATAGTTAGGGAGAACTCGGATCCTTAATACTCTTATGACTCATAGTAACAGATATCTTGTGAGATTTCGAATTTTAGGCCGTCCATGAAAATTATGGGAAAAAGGAAAGGAAAATTCATCAAATTACCCCCAAGAGATAATGATTTAACAACTTACCCATATCTTTTGATTTAATTTCATACTACCCATAAAAAAACACATGATCTATAGTTGGAATAGTTGCAAATAGATAAAATGTTAAAGAAAAGTATACAACGAGGATATTTACCTTCGATACAAGGTGATCACAATTAATCTTGGCCATTGGATGTGAAATTGGGTGGCTATATTTATTGCATTGTTCAAGCTCAAAAGTCAATAGAAATTTTTTCGAACTTTGTGACACACGCAAGCTATTTAATTTCACATCGGATGGTTATAAGTAATTGTGACCTTGTACCAAAGGTAAATGTTCTTATTGTATATAATCCCAAATGTTAAATAGTTCATCTCTTATAGGTATTTGATAAACTGCCCATAAGAAAATTATGAATAATAAAATTAAAAAAATAAAATTGTTAAAAAATTAAAGATATCTTAGAATACTTAATAAACATCACCAGATTTTAACATAGTATCATTTTTCATTTTTTTAATATCTTGCGATAATATCACAAGATTTTAAATGTTGGAATATAGTTACCAGTAATGCTTCAACTCAATCATCTTCATTTTCACTCTAAAAGTGTATGTAGGAGAAACCCAAAAAACAGAAACTGGCAGATAGACATGAATCTTAGGACATAATAATGACTCATTCATCAGATTTCTTTCCCTTCAAAGTGATAGGCCCCAATGTGTGTGTCTGGGTGTGGCTCTATCTCTCTATGTGTGTGTAAGTGTGTGTGTGTGTGTGATATATATATAGAGAGAGAGAGGCGTTAGCCTGGACAAAAAGTCACATAAGGGGAAAGCAAGAATAAGAGGAAGGGTAAGAAGGCTGAAATTTAGAAAGATCAACGACGGTATGCAAGAAAATCTATAATTTCCTGTCCTAATCTTTGATGAAAGAAAAAAAAAAGGGCAGGTTAAGCTAAAACAAAGCCAAAAGGCATTCTAAAACTGAAAAGGCAAAAATTAATTAATAGCACTAAACACCTGAAATTAATAAAAGAAATAAAAGTCCTAGAGAAATATATTTGCAAAATAGTGTAAGCTAAAACAATTTTTGCCAGTGTTTCAAAAAATGCTAAGCGGCACCTAGGTGCCTTGGGAGGTCTAGGCCGCCCAGCACCTAGGCAGCCACCCAAACCTGGGCAGCCTAGGTTTAAAAGCGGGGAAGGGGTGTCCAATAATCATGTTTTAGATCAAATTTTATATAAAAAATGCATATTCACGTATTTTTATAATCCAAACAAAAAAACACACCAAAAATACCCCACCTGATGGGTATTTTTACACCAGGGTGGGTGCAGTCCCCTGGGCGCCCGTCTAGGCAGGTACTCGGCGGGTGCCTATCCTAGGCAAGCGCCCAGGCCTGGGCGATGCACCTAGGCACCCCTAGCTCACCTGGGCAGCCACCTAGGCACTGGGCGGACCACTTTTTTTAATCAATGATTCTTGTTTTCCTTTTTAATGGCCATTTCTTCCCTCTTCTACCTTATCACTTTTGACAGTTTCAATTTTTTGATTCATCTCGGACTTTACTCTCGTTGTACATTCTGATCACCCATCTTGTGTGTTGCCTTAACCACTTGGGTATGGTTCTTTTGTAAAACTATTGTATAATGTAAGAATATTATATATATATATATATATATATATATAGGAAAATGCTGAGATTAGCCCATTAGCTCATATGAACATATGAGCCCAACGGCCCAGATTCGTCATGACCTCAATTCGTATTTGAATTTTAATGTTTTGTTACTAATCCAAATAGCTTGAAATTTTTTACGCGTGTTCTAAAAAAATAGGAGAATATCATAAAAATATCAAAAAAATAATTTGCAATAAATAAATTGACTAAAATACCCTTGAAAAGTTTCAGGGGTATTTTGGTCAATTTATTTTTTATGAATTATTTCTTAAATATTTTTATTAGGTGCGCCCTGATGAGAAGAATTGATGCTTAAAATTTCAAGTTATTTGATTTTGTAGAAAAAAATTAAAATTCAAGCACGAAATGAGGTCGTGACCGTCAGTTCGGCCGAGATTCAATCTAGGCCATTATTCTCATATGTTCATATGAGCTAGTAGGCTAATCTCAGCATTTTTCATATATATATATATATATATATATATATATATATATATATATATATATTTTTTTTTTTTTTTTTTTTTTTTTTTGTAAGAATATTAAATATATGCATGCACACACAATATTCTTTTTAAAAAAAACAAAAACAGCAGTGTAATCAAATAGAATAATAGAGAAACTAAACTATGTCTAATAATTTGATTGAATTCTACAAGCATGAGTTCACATGAACATAATATAATGAGATAAAAATTTAGCAGCGAACTTCCATTAGCACCAAGCAAAGATTTATGACTCATAGTAGGACATGTCCAATAAATGCATAGCTACTACAGCTGCAATTTGTGGATTTCTAAAGCCCAGTGACTATAGAAACAAGATTTGGATGAGCCAACAATATTTGAAAATACTGAGTAAAACGTATGAATAGGTAATAGATGATCATAATAGGAAAAATAGTCAACGTTTCTCAAAAAACACAAATAACCACAAACGGAAGTTCTCTCGTCTATGCAACTAGCATTTCAGGGTACTCAAAACTTACTTCTAAACACTTTTACCTAATTCATTGAACCATAACAGTTTTCTTAAGCCAACTAAAGACTTGAGAACTGTCAAACGTATCTGAATCATATTGGATCTTTTGTTTCATCTCAACAATAACATAAGTATTCTATGACCCTAACAAATAAAGAAGTAAACAAGTTCCTAAGATACCCTTTCTCATATTCAGCTACCCAATCCCATAATTCTAACAGCCTCAACAACTATCAAGAAAAAAATTCAAAGAGCTTCAACAAAATTTTCCATTCACGAGGCATATAACAGCATATGAGGCCATGCTCCTCAATAATGTTAACCATATTCTAATGCTTTTATAACCATATTCTAATGCTTTTATGCTACGTGCATAGTTATTTCCATATAGCATCCATGTCAAGATAAGTGACACAACATGTGTTTCACTATTTTCTCTTCCTTTTTTATTTTTATTATTTTTAAGTTAAAAATAATATTAACAAAATCTATTTAACGCTAAAAATGAGTGAGCTAATCCCTTGTGATTTCCATTGTCTCCCCATATAAGAATATCATAGATCTTTAGCCTAGAAAACTAGAAACAGAGGTCCACACACAATGATTGAAAAGTTGACTGAATCAATGCTGAATAAGCTAGTGGACAGCATCTGACTTGGAGAAAGCTGATTCAAGGTATGGAATGCAAGTGACTCAAAAGGAAAAATCTCACATAAAGTTAATTCTCCTGATATATTCTTTGTGATGCAAATCAACTTCTTGTAGTAATTTTACATAATTTCATCGAACATTATCCTTATTTGGAATTTCAAATCCTCCTGCATTTTTCGGTAATTAAAATCTCATAAATTTATCACAATCTTCAAGCAGTTGCATCAAAAAGTTTAATCTAGTGAAAAGTTGCAATTTCACGGTATAGCTCAATTGTTTCTTATGCAGAAGCAACATTAGAAAACAAAAGCTTCAATATAAATGGAGAAGCAAGAAAATTTTAGCAAGCCATTCCATAAGTAAAGACACCACCAAATAGTATACCAAAAAATCAATAAGTAACAAGGCATTACTTTGAGCATATCATACCTATACATTGCTATGATTCCTCAAGTTCTTCCACGATCAAGTGACTCCAAATTATACTTAATGTTATCATGAACAAGACAAGGCAGAAAATCAAATTGAACATGGATCAGATAGACATTATGATGCTTTGAGTTTCAGAGAGAAGAAACTCAATGACTTCATTTCCTCTTAAGTAAGCTGTATGACAATTACCAGCAGATAAATAAGCATAATTCAAAATATTCAGCCAGTCACTCTGTTCTGCATCAACTAATTGCCCTTAAGAAAGGCAATTTTGTTCAATAAAAAAAAAGCAATGTAGGAATTAGGGAGATGTTGGCTTGATTGCCAATACCTAGGAGCACAACACTGGATCTCAATTTTTCCTTTTCTTTTGTGGGCAACTTCCCAAAATAACTTCAGAATAATCAACATCAAACAAAGTGGCTCCGAAGTAAATATATACAATTAAATACCTGAGACTATTCTTTTGGGTGGGAGCAGAGGGGCAGATGGGTCATAAGGCATGCTAAGGCATCTGTCCCAAAATGCTGCAAAAGTGGTGAAGGGTTGCCCATTTGGGTCGTGAATTTCCCATGGTTCATAGAGCAAATCCGCATTAAATGAACGGACCACTATTCCTTGAGCGGTCAGAACTTCCTTTGATCTATGATCCCTTACAAGAGATAGGGGGTCTGCACAAGAATTTAAGAATAATGAACAATTATTGAGCAGCTTGAAATGCAAAGAAAAGAAACAAGGTTGGTCATCATATGAAAGATCATAATCCTAAGAAATCTGCATGTACTTTCCCTCTGAATCCCCTATGCTATGAATGTCTAAAATAGCCATAATTTTTACTTTTCCGGAAGTATCAACAGAATGGAGAAAACAATATTTGCATTTGAAGGTAGATTGTTCCTACAAAATGGCAAAAGAATGAGACAACCCAAAAGTAATATGACAAGCAACTAATATTTCAGAATTCATACAGAGTATGATGAAATAATTAGTCACAGAATTCCCAAATTTTGACACAAGGAATGGTGATATTGAATTCATCTTTGATTATCAAACATTAAAAACAAAAAGCCAAATTCACATGCTTACTTCAGTGGTGGAATCAACCTTCCAAAATATATATATATATATATATATATATATATATATATATATATATATATATATATATATATATATATATATATATATATATATATAGGGCAGTGATTTCATACAACGGTTGTATAGTAATATAATGTAACAATCTTCAAGAACCATGTCAGGGCCATTTGTTTGATCCAAAATTTAAAATATACACTCTTTTCATTCTAATGAATAATCACACAAAAGAAAATTTGAAACCACAACCTAGGAAATATTTTTTTAGCCATATTAACATAGGCCGTCCATTTTGATAAGATGCTTAGATCTAAGCCTTAAAAGGATAGTTTTCTTTTCCAATTTTTTTTTATCGCTTTATTATCATTAGATGAACGATGTTGAAAAAGAAAAAAATGATTTTGAGTTTGTAAAGGCTAAGATATTGAAATTCACCAAATGGATAGTCTAGATTCGTTGTGAGAGGGGGCTCATTTTGACCATATCTAGGGTTCAAATTGATTTGTTTTTTTTTTGCAATTGATTATTGAGATGAAAAGAGAGTGTGTGCAAAATTTTGGGTCACACAAATACGACAAACATGGTTTTCTAGAAGTGTGGTTGCATTATACTATGATACAACCATTGCATTAGATCACTATCCATATATATATATATATATATATATATATATATATATATATATATATATATTTGCTACAAATGCAAATACCCTGTGGCCGTAGCTCTCACACTAGGTTTCCCACATAATAAAATTAATATTCAAGAATTTACTTTCGAACATCTGCAATTATTTAATAGAACATCACAGCTTCGATTGGAACATATATGATCTACAGCCCAAATATTCAAATGTTTGGATAGAGAAGGAGAGCACCATGGTGTTCTTAGGCAAAAGCGCAAAGCCCTCAAGAGTTTCACCTCCAAGAATCACAAGCATGCGTTTGAAATAAAATATAAAAAACACAATAAATTTCAAACAGGTGAGAAAAATAGTGGAAACCTTTCACTGAACCAGATCAAACCTATATAATCCCCTAAATTAAACCATATCAAGGAATCTCACCTCCTAGCTATAATCCAATCAGTACATGAAAACCCAAATATTGAATTATTTTATATACCAAGGATCAAAACACAATATGCACTATGATGGGCAGAAAGAGACAAAAGCACAGACATTCAATATAAAATTAAATAATTATTAAAATAAAAGAAGAAGCATCAGAACACCACAAGCACTAAATTGGGCAGAGTCAGAAAACCCACATGAAACAGAAACTGAATTAAAGAAACAAAATAACCAGAGGAGGACCAGAACATTAAAAAAACCAAACAAACAAAGAAGGATAAAAAAACATCACATATAAGTTAGAGAGAGAGAGCTGCTACCATAGAGATGGTTAAAGAAGACGCGGGTTGCACCAGTGGACTTGACAACCTCCAAGAGAGAGGAAACACTATCAGATGACCTCTTGGTTATGAGGCAAGTTCCAAGGCTCCTCAATGAACTATCAAGATGAGTAAGACTTTGCTTGAGCCACCACCTAGAGACCCTTCCTGGATAGTAATGACCCTCTTCTTCAGGCGCCCATATAAAGACTGCAACCACTGAACCAGCTCTCACGCCAGCTGAGAGAGCAGGGTTATCTTCAACTCTCAGATCCCTCCTGAACCACACTATGCTACACCCACTTGACATCTCCCTGCTACACAGAACAACCCCTGCAACTCCTCTAATCATTCATTTTCTCTCCTCTACCTCTCTCTCTCTCTCTCTCTCTCTCTCTCTACCAGGACCAGAGATGCCAAGTTTTCACCAATTAAGCTTTGGTGGAAAAGTGGGGGACAAGGAGGTGGTCAAGAGAGAGAGGGGGGTTAAAGTTGAAATGGGTATCTTATCTGGAAGGAGTATTAGATTTGGTTCTGCTCAGGAGAGAGCGCATTATTTGTTTAATGTGAGAGAGAGAGAGAGAGAGAGAGAGAGAGAGAATGGCGTAACTGTTGTTTGATTCTCTTGGGTTGAAAGTAAAGACAAAAGGTGAGGGTAACGGGAATCAGCTCTGGAGGGAGCATTTTGTAATGTGTGTGCGCGCGCGCGCGCATGAGAGAAAGAGGTTCTACGTAGGGTCGGGGGACCCCGAACCGACTCCATCCGGGGACCCCGAACCGACTCCATCCTCACCGGGTATACTCGGTACCGGTCTAGGTATCGGTTTAAAACCCGATGGGTTGTGTCTAGGTTTAAAATCTAGACCCGAACGCTATTTGGGTTGGGGTTCAGGTCTGGTTGGACTCGACCCATACACATAAATTGTTGAAGATAAAATATTTCAAGCTCTATTCATTTAGATGTATTAAGGATCCTATGTAATAAGAACTCATGTGTTTGACACGAGTTTTTAGGAATCGAAGAGACTCTCTCATAAATTATGAAAGAATGCTCTTGTGCCATTTTTTATGAAAAAAAGTTCTTCTAAAAATGAACTCATTTTAACACTAAAAAGAAGCTGTATGGAAGGTTGTCCTTCCATTTTACAGCTTCCACAAGGTAATATCAAACATAGAAGTGGGACATTTAACTCCCACTTCCATAAACTTCCATCTATCAAACACGTCCAATCATTTTTAGCTCTTACATGACAAAATCAACGGATTGAAATCTAGTGGTGGGTGATTGTGACCTTAATGTTAATAATATGGGCATATGATGGTAAAAAAAAAGAGAGCTCATAGTGACAGTGGCAATGGATCCGACCAGACTTAGGACCGACGGGATAGACCCAAGACCCGATGGGTACGAGTATGGGTCAAATTTTTGGACCCAACAGGATGGTTCCATGTCCAAAACCTGGACCCGAATAATATTCGGATTTGGGTCCGAGTCCAACCGGATCCAACTCGTACGGAACCTATTGCCACCGCTAGTTATATGTGTGTGTGCGTTTGAGAGAGGGCAAATGGGTATGGCTAGAAATACGAGAGGCAATGGGCCGGGCTAGCCTTGGCCTGGTCTAGCCGATATCCTGTAGGCCTAGTCCCCTAGCCCTGTTGGGATCCGTCAAGCCAGGCTGGGCAAAAAGCAAATGAAAAGAAAATAAAAGAAAGTTGAACTTGGCCGAAACTAGCCTTAGTGGAGCCCTTGAGCCACATTTTGTAGCCCAACCCTACTTTTTTCAGAGGTAAGCCGATTGGGCCGAGCCACCCGGCCCCTAGAGATAAAAAAACGAGAGAGAAAATGGGTGAGCATTTGTTAAAAAAAAAAAAAAAAAAAAGAGAGGGGGAAGGAGGAAGATGTGAATTGGTTTGGGATGGTTATTTGATAGTTATCCTAAGAGAGAGACGAGAATTATTGGTTTTGTATATGTTGAAATGAAGAATAGATGACCACACATTGGGTTGAAGTGAAGAAGGGAGCGAATGGTGACCACAAATTGGGTTTGAGGCATCTAAGTCTCCCTTTCTCTTTTGTTGCTTCGCGAATTTCCCAAACGACAAACACATCACATTCCTTCATCGAACTCTTTTACGTGACATGGTGCGTCATCCCCATCTTCCACACCCCCTGCCAGTTGGGTCTCTCTCTCACTTTTCCTCTCTTTCTCTCTCTAACTCCACCTCTCTCTGCCTGCCAGCTGAGATGTCCCCTGCCTGCAAGTTGAGCGATGCTCTCTCTCTCTCTAATTACTATCCGTTGTCTTTCTTTTAAAATTGGTTCTCTCTTGAACTGTCCAACCCAGTACTAGTCCCACCTAAGCAGGGATAGATTAAAAATGGTTTTAACTTTTGATTCATGCATAAAGTGACCATTCTCAATACTCGAGCTCGCCCTTTTATACTGGCTACCTGAACATTTTACCTTTGTCCCACCTAAGCAGGGATAGATTAAAAATGGTTTTAACTTTTGATTCATGCATAAAGTGACCATTCTCAATACTCGAACTCGCACTTTTATATTGGCTACCTGAACATTTTACCTTAGTCCCACTTAAGCAGGGATAGATTAAAAATGGTTTTAACTTTTGATTCATGCATAAAGTGACCATTCTCAATACTCGAACTCGCACTTTTATACTGGCTACCTGAACATTTTACCTTCACACCAAGTGACCGGTTCCTTAGTTCTCTCTTTTACTCTAGAGCCCTACATTATCGGATAGAATCGCAGTCCCAAATCAAGAGCAGTTTGGCAGGATTGAGAAAGGGAGACAAATCTTTCTCCTAAGCACTCATTGGTGGCCTCTTTTAATATTGTACAAGATAAGCTGAGTGAACCTAACATTATTATAAGGAAAGCCAAGCACATGATATGTACATCTTTTGCTGTCGTTTTTGCTTGTACAATTCTACCTTCTAAAGTAGTCCCACGCAATGCCAAAATGAGAGTTTATATGAGGTTGCAGCCTCAAAATGTAGAATTAAAGATTTACCTCAATAATCCACCGGAAAAGGTCGTTTAATGTTGAAAAACCCTTTAATTGATCATCTCAACATCGAGATGTCTGAATATTAAAAAGAAAAAAATTGAGTCCTAAAAATAGTGCATCTTGCAACACATTATCTAGACTGTCCATTTTCAAGATTTTTATATGTTTATAGATCTACTTGATTTTAACTATTTCTGAAGTTTAAAATTCTATAATTACATATGAAAATAGATTTTCAGATTATTATAAGAATTTTTTACACCAAAATTACATGTCATGATAAAATTTGGAGGTGCACCTTTATTGGGTTGTTTAAGCTTGTAACTAAAAGCATAACACATGTAATCTAACCAGAGTATATAATTGTTTTTTTTTTTTCTTTTCCAATTTTATTTTTTTCTTCACGGTCTGTATCACACACAAGAAGTCATTTTACAATATAATAACTTCAAATAAAATAAAATAAAAAATTGAATAGGATATCAAGAACTTGACACCATTCAAATCAACATTTTTCACTAAAAAAAAAAGACACGACCTATGTTTGAAAATAAAAAATATAATAAATAAATATGAAAGAAATAAAAGAGGGTGTCGGAAATTATCTCAACCAAACTTCTTACATCTCACACCGAGTCATCACCTTCTAATGGCGTGGGATCTAATGGTCAATCTTCAATCTCAATTGGGAAAGCAAGTTTGGACAAGCCACACCAATGGAACATGAACCCCCTTTACTTATAAAACTCAAACCCTAGGTGAATCTCCTTAGCAACCTAGTTAGAGAGATGCTTCTGTTTTCTAGCACAACCCTATAGTTTAAGACCCCAACGCGAGATAAGAGATCATGAAAAACACCGTGAAAGAGATGACAAGTATCAATAGCCCCTTAGGTTCTTTCACAATGTGGGAGAGAGAGAAAATCTCAAAAATGAGAGACTGGATGGGCCATTCAATAGATGGGCCATTAACAACAAATGGAATGTGCTAGAACCATTATCCTCTATTTCTTAAACCAGTTTCCCATCAATTAATTCAAATAAAAAATTAATATATGATAATAATATTATTCTTTTTTATTTTATGCTAAGCATTCTCACGCATGCTAAAAATATGATTCAAAATCTCTACAAAGTTCAAGCTTACTAAATACATCTTTCTTATCCCATAAGATAAGAGCCTGTGCTCTTTAGAAATGGCAAGTTACCTAGGTGGAGCATGCCACCCTTTGTGGTACATAATGGGCCCCACCTAATTTGCTGTGGTGGGCCCAAATGTCTTGATTGGCCTCCCATGGAATTATAATATTTTTAAAAAAATCATAAAAACTTTAGTTGAATATTTAAATCAATATAAAATTAATATTTCCATTTTTATAAATTCAAATTTGATAAATAAAATATTTAGAGATTTAAAAAACTCAAATAATAATTTTAAAAAATCATGTATTATTAAAATAAATAAAATTAAATACTTTGATGGGAAAACGATCCATATAGTCTAAGAATAAATCAACACATAGGAGCACTCCGTCTTTAACTGCAGAACACAATACACAATAGCTTTCTCAACCTGGCATAGTTGCTCCCATAACCCACAGTCCACTGCAAGGGCTCATAATTGGACCGTCAAAGTCAATCAATTAGCTAGAGGACGTAATTTCAATCTGTGGATTTCAGGTTCTCCCCCTAGAGACAAACCATGATCCGCTAGACTATGATGCAAATACGACTCTATGGTACATATGGGTAATCTCTCGTATATGTACACGCTTCACCATCAATGGTGGATTACTATCTCAATACGATTATCTATGTATATGTCGTGTGATGATACAACGATGAGGTTTAAGTTCTCTCTATAACTATTCATCACACACAATGGTCACACAGTCCATCTGCTCTTATCCAGGCATACTCCGACCTCATTAAGAGCTAACCCACAAAACCCTCATCGGTTTTATCTCTATACCTAGTTACCTTGGGTTTTCCAACTCGGTTGCCCTAGCACGTCGAGCCAAGTCTGGGTATCGACAAATTGCATTTGCTTAGTATGGTCTACAAGAGGACCATACTCCTATTGGGTTTATGTTTCAGTATATACAATGATCATACAAGCTCTCATAAGACCTTTAAAGCCACATAAACACAACAGTAACCTTATAAAAACCACACCCTTTAAAAAAGTAACTTCATGATATTTTCCAATCTTTGCACTTATTCAATATTTAAAGGAAAATGTTTATATAAGGTCTAGGCCTTAAACAATCAAATTAAGGTGCACATCAAAAATTTCACTAGCAGACGTTGTTTCGATACCCAAATATCTTTAGATTGATCATCTCAACCTCAAGATTCATGGACATGAGAAAATAAATTTTCAAGTCTTGGAAATAGTGCATCTTGTAATGCATTTTCGGACCATCAATTTTCAAGATTTTCAAGTGTTCATAGATCTACTTGATCTACACTATGTTTGAAGTTTTAAATTTTATAATTAGAGATGAAAATAAATTTTCAAGCGATTACAAAGATTTCAAGTATTGAAACAACATCTTTCGATACTATTTGAAGGGTGTGACTTCCTTTTATTGTTTAGAGCCTCGGCCTTATACAAACCACACCAATATTTAAATCCAATGATATCCCAAATTTGGGTGAAGTTTATATAAGGTGTGGCCTTAAAATATACAAGTAAAGTATATCTTATTGGAAGATAGTTCCCGTATCAGAAACCTTATGATGACTTCAAAATCTATGTTCAACCCTAATTGTGAAATTTAAAATTTCATAAACAATGTAGATCGGGCAGATCTATAAACACTTAAAAATCTTGAAAATAGATGGTCTAGATAACTTGTTATAAGAAAATTGTTTCGTGCAGGTTGGACTACATTTCTATATGTGCGATCCAGAAAATGTAAAGCATCGATTTCAAAGATGGATGGAAGTAGGCATTCCATCTAAAAACAATGGAAACTAACGGTCTAAATGTTTTCTTACTAGAATTGTTATTTATAGTTTTTAAATTTTATTTATTTTTTCATATTCATGAGCTTCATGTTAGAAATTATATCTTTAAAAATTAAGTCTTAAAATCCATCTCAAAAATAGATTTATTAAGATGCTTGCATTTCTACATATACGGGCTTAGCCGCATAAAAATCAGGGCCTTTGTTACGAGATGCATTATTTTTACTTTTTGAATTATTATTATTATTATTATCATCAATATATCTTGAGGTTGAAAGATTAATTGAGAGGTTTTTCAACTTTCAAATACTCCTTTTTTACACGATTTTCAAGATCCAGCTACTTCTATAATATAAAGTTTAAACCATCTGTAAACTTTTTCCCCACGTTTTTTTGCACCAAAGGGTGTTTTGGCCTTTCCAACCACTAATTTGTCTTGCTCTTGTTAATGTCCTTTGAATTTTTAAACAATAGACGATTAGTTCGTTGAATCATCTATTTTGGCATAAAGTCACTCACATAAACACATCAACACATCAATAACTATAGGAAAATTGTTTTATACTGTGGGGACCGCATTTCTACATTTACGGTCGCCGAGGTATAAAGCTTAAAGATGGATGCAAATGGATGGTCCATCTAAAAACAATTTAAACCAACGGTCCAACTTCTTTTTTATAAAATTATTCTTTTTAATTTTTAAAATTTATTTATTTATTTATATTCATGATCTCTATGTTAGAAATTTCATTTCCTTAAAACTTAAGTCCAAAAATCCATTTCAAAATTAGATTTTTAAGAGGTGGCTCATTTCTACCTGAACTCATAAAAACTGTTGGGGAAGTTTAGGATAAACTCTCACTCTAGACACCGACTCTTGGATTCCATCTCTCTGTCTAGCCACCTACATGTTTGCGTCAGCCCGTCTCTCTCACACAAATATCCAATTATCCGAAGAAAGACATCATATTATACGGATGTTAGTTAAAGGAAAAGTCATTCTATCAGGGTGCAAGAGCCGGTTGATTCACTAATGTCGATCTCTAAGATGGATGTTGTAAAAAATTCGCAAGGCTAAAAAGAATTTAGACGATTTTCATAAAATGTCACATTTTAAATCTTAAAATTTTTATTTATTTTTCATTGTCAATATCATTTTAACCTAGATCATGAATTTTTAAAATTTTAGATTGAAAATCTATTTTTAAGATAGATTTAAGTGGGGGCCCGCAAATATACATTATGAGTTGGCTGACTTGTAGAAACCCAAATTATTTTAAATAAATGGCAATGATTAGATGTGCCGACGCTCACCTAAGATGAAAATGAGCCACAAAACTATGAAGGGAAAAGTTTATATAGAGCCGAGACTCTAAACAATCCAATTCGAGCCTATCTCAAAAATTTTACTAGAAGAGATTGTTTTGATGCCCAAATATCCTCAAATTCATCATCTCGACATCAAGATGCATAGACATGAGAAAAAAATGGATTTCAAGTTTTGGAAATAGTGTATCTTTGTAACGCACTTTTGGACCGTCAATTTTCAAGATTTTCAAGTTTTCATAGATCTCTCGATCTACACTATTTTTTAAGCTTTAAACTTTATAAATAAAGATGACAAATATATTTTAAGGCTATCAAAAACATTTCTAGTATTGAAACCATATTTTTCGATACTATTTGAAGGTAGGCTCTAATTTGATTGTTTAGTGCCTAGGCTCTATACAAACCGCACCTAACTATAAAACCCCATGAATTAGAATCATTAGATGGATGATGGCCCCGCTGTCTCCTGTGTTGGTAGATCTCTCTAATCAACTCATCCATCCAAACTTTAATCGTACATACAAGTTCTGTAGCTCAGCCCAGCCACATGTGAGGTATGTATGGTACACTTTCATTTCCCTTCGTAAATGCAAAGTTAAATACTAAGATGTGAATAATCAAGAAGAGAAAAGTTTACATGAGGAATGGGTTTTATAGTGCACCTCAAAAATCCACCTAGGTAGGTGGGAAAACCCTCCTTTTGATATCTTGAGGTAGAGATGTATTTATATGAAGGAAAGGGTTTAAAGTTCTAAAAATAACGTATTTTTTGACATCATCGCAAGGGCCTCCAGTTTTGAGATTGCATCATCCGATAAGGTTTCAAGGTGCATCTTACTTCGATTGTCATTATCAAAACCTTATATAAATTGCACCCATTGAATAATGGTGGATAATTTTATTATAATTTATAAATATTAAATAAATAACAAAGTTTCCAAAAAAATAAATATTTGATCAGAAATTGATTAGGGCTGCATCACTTTTAATATTAATTAACACAGTACCCCTTATGACTGTTTGAAACAGAAAGAAAGAAAAGGTTCCCCTTATCTTTTGAAGATCAATAAAAGAAGGGAAAGGTGGGCATGTTTAGTCATTTTCTCCTTTTCGCAAGAGAGTACTTAGTCAGCTCCAAAAGTGGATGCATTGATACGACCCACACGTCCCACCAGACATGATCTATCACCAGCAAGTAGCTATTAAGTTGTTATTTATCTTTTTATAGAAATATGATCCAATAGAGATTGAAGTTATAGCCAATTAGAAAAAGGGCCTAGTCTTAATTGGCTAACGCTCGACGATTTGCAATGGTATTTCTTAATCTCAATTTCTATCAAGGGTAAAGGGCACTCTCCCCTACTGACTTACCTCCAAAAAAAAAAATATAACCGATCAATTTAATCCAAATAAAAATATTATTTTAGAAAAAAAATTGACAGGGTGCGGTTGGCATAAGATCTAGGTTTTATGTTTAAAAGAATAAAGTCACATCTCAAAATCTCTTTGGAAAAATACGGTTTCGATATCTTTAAAAATTTATTTGTGCCCCAAATTATAAGATTTGAAACTTAAAAAAGGAACTATAAATACTTAGAAAATTGATGATCCAGATAATTTGCTATAAGATAAGATATTTAGAGCTTACAATTCTTTTTTTTTTTTTCATATCCATAATTGTCAAAGTCAAAATGACCAATTTGAGGGTTTTTGATGGAACAATATTTTTCGAAAATTTTGAGGTGCGGCTTTACTTTTTATTATAAGGCTAGGCCTTAACCAAAAAAATGATCTACCAAAATTTATTTTTCAAGTGAGCAAATCCCAAAAAGAGTTTAGGAGAATACTTGTTTCGAAGGGCGATTCCTACCCCAAGGATTTCTAAAATCAAGGATTTGAGATGTTTCACCATTTATCATAAAGGTCAATCATGCAGTAACACCATCCCCTCATGAACTCTAGTCAAATGTATCAAACAATCTTAAATTTTTTAGAGGGCTGCCATTAAAAGTTCAACTTATGACCCTTAAGACTCCAGTTTTAATTTCCTCTTCAAAGTCCGTACAAAATCCAATCTACTCAGGTCCAATCCAAACAATTGGGTGCAGATCTTGGTGGATTCATATGGACACCTGTACTAACCAGTACTCACATCAAATCCTATAAGACAAAAGACGATGTAAAAAGAGGTGATTGGTTGTGTCCTCATGTTCTTTACATCGTACGGGAATGCCGACAAGGAGCACCCCTCTCTTCCTCGAGTAATCCATCATAAAACAAGCAGATTAAGGGTTTTTCTCTAGTTTCGGTAATTGCATTCGCCTCACGTCTTGGGAGCCATCGCTTAGAGATCAGTGAATCCTAGATCGTTTGAGATATTTTGTGTATAAGCCATGTGTGAGTAAAGCGGGCTCTAAAATGACATAAGCTCAAATCCTTGGCATATATGGTTTACACATTGTGTGTGCATGGACAATCGTATTTTGGGAAGGCATTCTGATCAGGTAAGATTCACCTATCATAACTGTGCATATGTGTTGAGAGAAGACCCCCGTATCTGCAAGAGTGCATGTCCTTAGGAGACAACTGTAATCCATTGAACACCCAGAGTCCCTCTACCTAATCGGTTAGCTTTGACAGGTCCACTCATGTCCTAACTGAATTCTGTGGCTCCTAAGGGTCTGTTGGGTTAGTTTGAGAAATTGGATTGGGTTTTCGGGTCTAGCCTAGTGCAGTAGCTGTAGCCAGACCTCTTGTGGAATGCCATTTTTCCAATCGGATTTATGAGAAGTACCACACCATGATATTTTGATGGAAAATAATAAAAAATGATTTATCATGATTTTAGATAATTTTTTGGAATTTTATTTCAAGAGAATTTGTTTTATTAAAATTGTAGTATACTAATTCCAAATGAAGATGTTCACATGTATGTGACATGTGGCACACAAATGGCCAATGTATGCCACATATGCAAACCATGGGACTGCCATGTCATTACCCACTAAGAATGATGTGGATAGCTCTGTCCTTGACGTGAAACCCTTGTTTGGTTGTTCCATATAATGTTGATTAGTAAATTGTTTTTTGGTGCATGTGTGAGGCACATGCATGGTGACATATGTGTGTACACATGTATGAGTGTAGAAATTTTATATATTTTTAAAAATCTTTAATCTATTGATTATGTAATTTGAGAACCATTACATTTTAAAAATGAAGAGCTATGATTGCTGGTAAGAGGATAATGGTGACACACCATGACATAAAATGATGTGATATCCCATCATGATAATGATACTCCATAAGGTTAAGTGGAGTGCAAGTTTAACTTCGAATGTGGAAGAAGGGAATGACATGCCAACCTCTTTTGGTTTTCAAAATCTTATGTTGAATTGGTTGATTTAAAGATTAATGGTTGAGCTGCGATCAATTTGAAAATTAAGATTTGATAGGCACTTACGCTATTCTTGGAGTTCTAGAGGTCTTATATGGGCATGGTGATAAATGTGTGCTTGATCATCGTCATTTATTAGATACCAATGATGATCAATAAGACTAAGTCTTTAGTCTCTTTCAATCATTAGATCACTCAATGAGTGGTTGAGATCTAATATAATTTTGATGCCTGCGCATGAAACTTCTATAAATAAGATCCATCCAACTTCATATTTCCCTCTATGCCTCATTCTCATTTTTTCATCTCTTGTCTTCAAGAGGGCCACGCCCCACTCCCATTGCTTCTTCTCTCTATCTCACACTTACGTCTTGGTGATCTCATTTTTAATAAGAGATTGCATACTCTTCACCCCATATTGGAAGCATGACTTCTTGAGCCACTCCACACACTCCTCCATGGGATCAAGCTAAAGCTTGCCGTTGGAATTACTCATAATGGCGAGCTTACTTACTTTTTCTTTCATCCTTGAAGTACTTTAAACTTTGCTTTTAAGAGTCTTTGTTATATGCTCTTTCAATAGTGTAGTTTTGAGGCTATTGAGTGCAAACTGTTATAACATGCGTGTTGATGTACATCCAAGTACGGTATGCATAACAGTGAGCTTCTAGAGTGCTTTACACACCAAGCCTCACCCATTTGGACACTTTTATAGAGTGAGATCTCCATAGTGTGGTGCTTATGTGATTTCTTCCCGAAATTAGAGTAGAACTATGCCTTCTTGCGCTATCGGTTCCGAGTAATAGCAAGGGTTGTATCCATACTATTGTGGAATTTGAATGGTAAATGTTTTTAATCGGCTTCCTATAAGCAATATTAAACTCATGCATGTTTATTTCTTTAGTCTTTTCTTTTGATGTGCTTTGTTTCAATTATATTGTAAAAGAGCGATGCTCAAGTTGTAAGGTTGTTATTGTAAGTCAAAGACTACTGTATTTGTGATCTTCTAGTTTGTTGTCATTTGGGGTTTTTACAAGGTTCAGTTGAAGATTCTGTAAAGTTTTTTTAAATTTTTTGTTTTGTATACCTTGTATGATTCTCCTAATACTATTTCAAAAATCACATGGTTTCCATGATATGAAACTTAAAGGTGAATTGAGCCTCGTTTGTATAAATCCTAATTGTTATTTTCCCTGATATGAAGTTCTAACATCTTAATCATATTCCCCCTTAACACATTTCGGAGTGACGAGGGTCATATTGGTACCTTACCTCCAAACTATTGTTAGCTAGCACCGCATGCCCAAAGAAATCGAACGATGAAGAGATGGCCGCCAGATCTCCCCATTGTTGGCATGCTTCTGACAAACTTCATCCGGGGCGAGAAGGATCCTCATCAGGTGAAGTGAGGAGTAAAGTAAGAATTACCTTCAAATCAAAAGGACAAAAGATGAAGAGAAAATAAATAGATATACGGACAAATAGATAGATGAGTATATAAAATAAATTATATTAATACTAAAAATGATTCTACTATGGGTTATAATAATAATAATTTTGTTATTAATAATAGATAGTCACTTAATTATTTATAAGAACATATAAGATTGTTATAAAGTACGAAATTTATTTATTTTAATTATAGTAAAATAGAAATAGCTTACATTTATTTTAGCATGCCTGGCCTGGCCCTAAAACTGTTCGGCCTAGGCCACAGTTTGTAGCCCAGGGGTCGGGTTAGGGCCAGTGCCACCATGGCATGGCTTGTTTTTGAATTTTTATTTTCTTTTATTTTTCTTCATTTGGTTTCTTGGGGGGGCCCGGGCTCAGGCCCTGCCTATCGCCACCCTTATAGGTCATGGTTGTTACCTTGTACATATGGATCTACAACAGAATAGAAGCAGTAAAATTACATGGTTGCTCCCGTTGACCCTCCCATTTGTCCGTATATTGAGGGACCTAAATCTATTCCAACTGTTGTTCGTAAAATTGAACTTGAACGGTTAATCGGAAATGGGTCTGGAAGCAATGTAATCGGCCTAACCAGTAAACCAGCTGATTCAATAGCTCTAATCGGACAAGTCCCGAGCGATAAAAAAGGTTTTGAAAAAAAAAAAAAATACAAAAAAATATATACTAAAATATGAAAAGCATATAAAGAATGTGATTAAAACAAAACACTCTCAAATGATGTTGAAAATTAACGAAAAAAATAGATTTTAACGAATCGATTCGTTCCTAGAGGCATTTTTAATATTTTTTGAAAAATATGGGAAAATATTAAAGTGAGTAATGTAAAGAATAGTGGTTTAAAAAACGGATCGGTGCCCTGGATTGGGACCCCAAAAAACCCATGCGATCGGTGAATCGGCAATCCGGATCGGGAATCGGAAGAATCGTTCGGATTAAGCCTTGAAAAAAATCCAAAAAAAATATTAAAATTCATTATAAATATTGTTCTTTAGGAATCCAATAAGAAATAGGGGTACTACATTATTAACTTTCTTTTTTTTCATCAATATGCGAATATTGAGATGTTCTTTCCTTGTATGAACGTATGTTAACAATTAAATCTACATCACACAAAAGAAAAATCATAGAAATATCATGGATGAAGTATATAATCATACATGAACTACAATAAAGAATGTATTAACTCGATAAAAAAAGGCCAACGAAATCTCGAATTGGCGAGAAACCCTAATCCGCTAAAAAAAACCCAAATTATTATATCCTAAGTAACTATAATCCAAAATTATTACAACCTAACTAACTCTAATATTATATACTGAAATTGAAATTGTTGGTTTACATTTTATAGTTATTTTATTATATAAATAATAACAAATCCAAAATATCTTATAATATCATATAATTTAAAATGTATTTTTGACAACTGCAAGAAAAAATAGCGCATTACATAATTTATAATGCAAATAAATTAAAATAAATAAAATAAAATATTTGGTTATCAATGTAAAAATAAATTCTAAAGTAGTATGAGTTAGTGTTATTTTTCTCTCTTAAAATATCCTTTAAATTAATATTTTTTGATATTAAATAAACTATAGTTAATATTATTTTATGTTTTATAATATCTTATGAGGCTAGTAGTAATTTTTAATCTCAATTAACTGTGTAATTAATCACATAATGAAATAATCTCGTGAGATAATAGCCTAATAGAGTTTTTATGTTTTATATGGGTAGATAAATTTAAATTTCTTTAGTAAAAAATAGGGATGGTGCACACCCAATTATTATTTTTAATAAATTTTTTTTTTTTTATCATATAATTTAATTACCACCATTGGATGTATCGGTATACACCGTCAGAGTACACCGTCGGGCGTATATTTTTCATGACGGGCGGGTACACCGTGGGGGCTTTTTATGTTTAAACTTAAATTTTAAACTTGGTATCTTTTAGTAGTACACCGTCGGGTTCAATTCAAAGTCGAATTGGGACAGGTGAACCAAATCGTTTCGAAAAAGGCCCGACGGGGTTTGGTACAAAGCAACGTTATAAAGGGAAAGATCCCACATCGAACAGATACGAGATCCTGGTTACTATAAAAGGCAAACCAACAACTCTAACAAACGGACGTTTTTTGTCGGGGATCGTGTGTTTGATGAAACGTCGTCGGATACGGTTTGAGTTCTTGTCGAGAAGGACATATAATTGGTATGAAAGTTAATATTACCATTTTGGAGCACCCTTGATAACTTACATAAAAGTGTTGTCAAGAAATTCGACTTACCAGCTCTTTCTTTTTAAAGAAAATATTAAGTCATACATAAGCCTTTTTTTTTATCTTTTTAAAGAAAATATTTAGTTATATATATAAGCCCTTTTTTTTTATCAACTAAACAGTGAATGGCATATTGGTTATTGGGTTAATACTTTTTCCAAGTTTGATTCCGGCCAATGAAATGCATTTGATTTCGGGTCGACTCACTGGTTTTTCACCCCTTGGTAAAGAATATCAAAATATGAGTTTTGCTTTCAGGCGATTTCGGGTCGACTCATTTGTTTTTCAGCCCTTGGTAAAGAATATTAAAATACAAGTTTTGCTTTTGTGCTAGAATCGGCACCCTTGTGTCGACCCGGGCGATTCCAAGTCGACTCACCGGTGTTTCATCCCTTGGTAAAGAATATTAAAGTAATGTTAAAAAATTCGACTTGACCAACTCTTTTTTTTAAAGAAAATAAAGAAAATATTAAGTTATATATAATATAAGCCATTCTTTTTATCAACTAAACAATGAATGGCCATATTAGTTATTCGGTTAATACTTCTTCATAAGAGGTTCCAAGTTCGATTCCGGCCAACGAAATGAATTTGATTCAGCGGGATTTGAACAAAAATGAATTCTAATATGAATCTAAAATGAATTCTTGAAAAAAAAAAACGCCGGCAGCGGGATTCAAACAAAGATTCGTATAAAAATTAATCATCAACACTAACCAATCAACCATTCTAATGTATCAAATATAAATTTGAAGTAGTTATTCTATTTAAAGTTTAAAATATCAGTTGATCACCAAAACTGCCCAAAACCGGAACCGGTAGCCGGTCAGTTTTGATCTAACCGGCCGGTTAGCAATTAGATCGGCTGGTTTTTCGAACAATGATCCCAACACCCAAAAATCTAATTCATCCCTAAAAAATTAAATTTGGAGTGCAAATACCTAATCGGTCTAAGCTCCACATCAAACGTTGAGAGAGCACTTAAGATGGAGAAATTTTAAGGCTTTGAAACCATACTCGTTTTTCACAATATTGGAGTCAAAAGGATGAATCTGCAAAATTTTTGGTCCTTAATCCATCTTTTGATGGATTTTTGTGATTTGGTATAGCCAAGTTTGATCCACACTTAGGTATAGAAGAGGACATGGATAGAAAATGATATCACCTGATTTATATATTAAAATGTGTGCACTGAATACATGGAATGATTTTTTTTTTTTTTTTGTAATATTAACAGAGGAATGATTTCTTATCACGTCTTTTTTATTTTTATTTTTTGTTAATATTAACAGAGGACTGATGTATTATCGTGCCTATTATATATAAACCCTATGTAAAATCCATCTAAAAGGACCATTTGTTCTGGTTGCAACATCCATCACCATTGGGGTAGCAGCCACCACCGGTTCAAGGACCCTAGTGCATTTGACCCTTCAGTAAGACTGAGCACCTGGTGGCTTGGGCCCTTACTCAATTATGTTCTACATTCATAAAAGGATGGGGTTTCTATGAGTAGGCCCACACATATGTATATATGCGGCCCCCACTAAAATCCATTATAAATGAGTTTTTTATGTAGATTCATCATCTAAGTCATGATGATCATAAATATGAAAAGAAAAATAAACTTTTAACACTAAAAATACAATTTTTTAATATTTTTTATGCCCCGTCCATGTCTTATTTATGGACAATACAATTTAAATAACATCTATCTTTACTATGGATGTTTATAAGTCAAGATGCTTTTGTGCCCGCTGACTCGTGAAACAATTTTCCTTTATATAAATATGCATTAGTGAGGTTCTCACAACTTAGGTCGTATAAACTGAAAAAAGCATAAGACCTTTTTTTGGGTCGGTCAGGAATATCCTTTTCTTAGTTTGGAATCCTCTTAATTGATATTAGCTTCTGGGGTCCTGCTCCCTACTCTTTAAAAGCATCTCTTCTTGGCAAATTGAGGATTCGAATTTAGTGTTGCAACGACCTTTTTGCTTGTTTTGCCTTGTTTCGTCTTCACAGCTTCTGTTTTGTTTTTTTTTAACATTTTAAAAGGAAAAAGGAAAAAAATTGGATATCTTGGCAGGCAGAGAGAGAGAGAGAGAGAGAGAGAGAGAGAGAGATTCCCTAGATTTGATATCCATCAAAATGAATGGTCCGTACTCAGTTTTAGACCGGGATTGAATTCTTATTATTGGAGCTTATGAGCCATTTATTTTCAAATTTATGTTGGACTTTTACATGGGAGAAATCTCTATTTTTCTGTATTCATATTGTGGGAGAAAATCCTATATATGCTTGTGTGATATGCAAAAAAGGAAAAAAAAAAAAAATATAATAAAACCTGTATGATCAAGGAAAGATCATCATATACAACAATAAAGGAAAGAAACTATGCACAAAATATTACACATAATTTCACACTCCCCTACAAACTCGTGATGGTCAGAACTGGACCATTGAGACTTTGGAAATAAGGTATGAGAAATGATGACTATTATGAGACTTTGTAAAGAAGTCAACAAGCTGTGTGGAAGATGAGATGTTTGGGATCGAGGTTGTCTCGGCTAAATATTCATGTCGAACTAAATAACAATCCACATCAATATACTTTGTGTGCTCATGGAACTCCAGGTTAGCAATATAAAACAAACTTTTGTTTGAGCCATGGCTTGATACTCAATTTTAGTTGTCGATTGAGCAAATACGTTTTTGCTTCCTCTTCTTCTAAGATAGAACACAGTCATCAAGAAAAATACAAAAGCCCATAGTAGACTTCCAATTAGAAGAGGCCTCTGCAAAATCATAGTCAGTGCAAGCACAAAGCTCAAAACTGGAAAACGAAAAAAACAACTAAGCACAATCAAATTCTAATATAACGAATAATATGTAAAAAGAAATACCAAGTGTATAGAATGAGGGGCACTCAAGAACTTACTAACAAGATGAGCAGCATAAGCAATGGTCAAATAAATCAAGCTTCCAATAAATTGCCTATAAAATGTAGGATCAAGAAGGAGCTAACCGTTTTTAGAACAAAGTTTGACATTAAGCTCAATAGGTATGCCAATATGCTTTGTATCATCGGTCAGACAAGCTCGAGAAATAATATTTGTGGCATACTTGTGTTGAGAAAATAAATATCCATGAGGAGAACAAGCAACTTCTAGGCCCAAAGAATATTTTAAGAATCCTAGATCTCTCATTTCGAAGAGCTGATTTAGTTATTGCTTGATTAGATGAATAGTGGCCTCATTTTCACCAGAAAAATTATATCATCTATATAGAGTAGGAAAATTGCACATTCTCTAGGTGTAATAGAGACAAAACATGACAGAGTCATGATGGCTCTGTCGAAAACTTGTAGTGACGACAACACAACTACAATTTTCAAACCAAGAACAAGGAGCTTGTTTAAGCCCATAAAGTGCATGCTGTAATCAATAAACTCTATTGTTAGGATCATAAACCCTAGGATGTAACTTCATATAAACTTATTATGTAAGATCGACATTAAAAAATTTATGTTTTACATCAAGTTGATATAGATGCCATTGGTGAACAACAACTCGTCGCTCAGTTACTCGTTACTACACCTTTCTTGGAAACAACCCCATTTCCACAGAAAAAAATAGAGTCCTGTATCCGGCTCCTCTGCCGAAGCAGAATATCGAACTATGCCGACAAACACTTGTGAACTAATTTGGCTTAAGTATCTCCTTCGTGGCTTGGAAATTACACGTGCTCAACCATGCACCTTTGTTGTGATAAACAAGCAACACTATACATTGCTTCTAATCCAGTCTTCCATGAGCGTACTAAGCACATAGAGCTGGATTGTCATGTTGTTAGAGAGAAATTACAAGTAAGTCTCATCCAAACTCGTTATCTCTGCACCAACAATCAACTCGCCGATATTTTCACTAAATGTCTTGACAAAGAGCAATTCCTATATCTTTAGAACAAGTTGGGTGTTCTTGACCCTCACACTCCAACTTGAGGGGGAGTATTACAACTAATCTTGACTTCGTCAAGTCATCCGAGAGAAACCTGGTGCACCTCAGTGTCCTACACGCATATTACTCTCATCTCTCGTCGTAACTGTGTAACTATTTTTTGATTTTTGAATTCCCTTCTTCTGTGGAATTCTTGTTATACTTTTGTATATTTATAAGTTTCCTCTTTGAATAGAAGTTAAGTCAATTCAGGATTTACAAGTTGAAGATCCATAAATTAAAGTTAAATGAATTTGGGAAACACCAACAATGAGGACTGTGAAGCTAAACTTTGACGGTAGCTCCATGGGAAATCCAGGACCAGCTGGGATTGTATGGAAGGTTAGCTACTCAAATCAAGCACAGGTAGTCTCGCTTCTTCTACAAGGGACCCGAACGCCAAGCCGGAAGCAACAAGTATTATCAAAGGACTACCAAATGGTTTTTTTGAGCACTAAATTTTGGTGGTTCGCACTCGAACACCAAAGTTTCTCTAATGTGGAATCGGACCATATTTTTTTGCCAATTAAATTGGAAATAGTAGGCATCTTGAGTGATTATATGGCACACAATACTCGAAGTTGCATCCACCATCCTATGTTACTAACAGACCAGCCACATCCATGTGAACTGGAGGGCCCTATAGTAGTCAATCACGAACCATCTGTTAGCCACTAGACGGAATGGATGGTGGATGCAATATTGCACTATCACCTACTATTGTCCTAGGAAGCATATCATACTTTCCTATTTTGAAACTTTAGAGTTTGTGCCAATAGTTGAAGAAACTATGAAAATAAGGTTATAACTGTCATTAATTATAATGGAAAGGGTGTAATTTATATAAATTTCAACCTTATTTGTAGTAGTTATGTTGCAATGTTTGATATTGTCTATTTTAGTCCGACGGTGTAGATTTCACTTGTATTCTTAAGATAATGTGTAATACAATGTTGTTTACTTCTACTTCTAGAGCTGCAACCTTATGTAAACTTTTTACCAACGAAAATGAGCTACCAAAGTTACTATGTAGTCTTCTTTGAATATATAATAATAGGGTTATGTTAGGGTACTCGCATTATAGAATATTTTATAATTTTAAGCAATAAATTTTGGATACTTATATATCTATGTTTTGTAATACAACATTTTTTTAGTAAAGATATTTTTGGTCATTAAGTGGTGTGTGACATCATCCACATGGGTGTGACTTCACCCCCATAGAGCATTAAATGGTACTAGTGTTTTTCATGTAGGTTATGTCACATCTCTTATGGATTATGTGGCACCCTTCCTAATGACCAAAATTACTTTACCAAAATAATATTATATCACAAAACAAAAGTATATTAAGTTTAAAAAATTTGTTAAGTACAATTACAAAATACTTTATAATGCGAGCACCCTAACATAACACGCGAGCACCCTAACATAACACATAATACAATAGTTGTTGCTTTATGAGATCATTATATGGAAAAAAAAAAAAAGAGAGAGAGAGAAAGATCATTATATATTCATGCAATAGCTGTTATAATAGGTTTCAAAAGTACGGACAAAAAGGGTGTGTTATTCGTCATGGTGCCGTTACGTTCATCAATTTTGTCATAGCGTGCCATAACTTCCGTTATATCAATTATAGTGCCTTATTTTTCTAAAAGATAAATGAATATTCAATACATAAAGCATGTCTTCCATTATTTCATACAGTTCATCATCCGTTTTCTGGAAACAATGTCATACATAATGTTATTTCTAGTATTTTAGTTATTTATTCGAGTTATCGTATCCATTATAACAACCACATCCATTATATAACAGTAGCCCCTGCCCGTTATGGTCTGGCTGTAACCAACATTTGAGCCTGGGTTTCAAATCACATGCTACCGACCACCATGCAATGCCATCCAAGTGAAAAATATTTTTAAGTGTGAAGAGTCCATTCTTCCTGTCTCTATTGAGCCTCTGGTTGATTTGGTACGCCAACAAAAACCACACAAAAAGCCAAAGTTAATATGAATTTCTTCCAACAAAGTCGCAATGTCAGTTTAAGCTGCCTCTACTTCTAATAATTATCTCTCAATATCATATTCATAATTTCCAAAATTTTATATGCTCCTTCCATTGGAATCAGCCTCCGGTAAAACCTCTTTTGGAGTATTTTTTAGAGTTTGGGGATGTAACCTCCTTAACATAGTGAACAAATTTCCTTCTTTTTTTCTAAATGAAATAAAATAAAATAAAGCAAGACAAAGAAAAAAGAAAAAAAAATTGTATGCGCCTAAAAAAGAAAAGGAAAAACTTTGGATTGAACGGAGAAAGTTCAAGCTTTTTTGATATTTAGATCTAACTATATACTTTATTTTTCTTTTTTTCCGAATACTAGCAGGTCATGTTAAAGTGGAGCCTAGATTTTCCAAAAGACTCTCCTAGAGTACTTCTTCTACTCAGGGGAGTAAATATATATCATGCTCTCAGGAGAGTACAATAGGGGCTGATCAAATATCTATAGAATTACACAAACGAACATACAAGATTATTCACAATAACATAGTCCAAGATATTGGATCCTAAATTTTTTTAGGACCCCCTTTTTTGGCCCTAACAATAAATATGCGTTGTACTTCCTGCATGAGTGGGAGTTGTGCTGGCATGGTCAGCCATTCCTCACATAGGCAATTATCACAGAAACAATGCTAATATGTCTCCTTTTGCCTCATGGACAAAAGAAAAAATAAAAGATCTTTTTCCTCTATCCCTACATACTTATGCTTCTTCATGACCATTGAAAAATAATTATTTCCTTTTTAATGACAACTTAGGACCTTCTCAAAAATAAACGGTCTCTTTATATACTTAGGACCTCATTAAAAAATGAGGAGTACAAAAGTATATAAAGAGACCGTTTATTTTTGAAAAGGTGTCATAATCACTATCATATGTCAGATTTTAAATCGAGTAGTTGTAAGGGTGTCATTAATTAGATTCAAAATCTAAAAAAAAATTATCAAACTTTATGACATTCTATGCCATTGAATTTTACATCTAATGAACAGAAGTAATTGTGACCTCCTTGTGACAAAGATAAATAATCTTATAGTATATAATCCCCTACTTATTTTACAATATAAGAAACTAAAGACAAAGCTCGGAGAGGAGTAAACGGAGTCCAAAAAAGGACCTTATATGTTCATGTACTAAAGTTCTTAATAAGCGCATTTTTTTTTGTTAGCAGTAGAATGAAATATATAAATTTGAAAAAATATAAGAGACCATTTATTTTTTGTATAAGAATGTCACAACTACTCTTGTCCCCTTGAATTTCAAATTGGGCAGTTGTAAAAGTGTCATTGAACAGACTCAAAGTTCAAAAGAAAAATTTCTCAAATTTATGAGTAGCCCTATCCATTCAATTTGACTTCTAATGAATAAGAACAGTTGTAACCTCCTTATAATAAAAACCAATTGTCTCAATGTATACAATCCCAATAAATTTTATACCCAAGTTGCAATATCATTTTATACTACTACTCAGGAATATCAATTCTATCAAACAACATAAGGTCAAAACTCTCTCTCTCTGTCCCTCTCTATAGCTTGCTAGCTATTATTGTCTCTTATATTCATTAATATATGGAACTTTGTGCATAATCTAATCCAACATATTGGGGGCAGGTATAGGTAAAAGCTATCCCTTTCCCATTGGGAAGAAATTACCTAACAAATTCATCTTTTTCCTTCTTCACTTTGACACGAATGACTCTCTACACTCACATGAAACTTAGCCATCAAACCCTAATTCCATCATCAAAGACCATTTTCATACTCCACTCAAAATCATAGAAACAAATAAAACAAAAGGAAATGCATTAACCTTGTGCTCCCCCTCTCCAAAACGGCCACGTACGCAAAACCCTAACCTCGAGAGAAATGATGGGAGAGTGACTCTCAACCGTCAATCGCTTGTTACGAAAGGAAACACGTCACCTACCCAAGAGGAAATGAGTAGGTTTTTTCTCTCTTATTTTATGTGGGGGAGTTCCGTCTCTCTAAACTATTTTCGTAGAAAAACATCTTTTCATTAGCTTGCATGATAAGCCAACCTCATTAATCTATTGAGAAATGATTTTATAGGAGTTGGATTTCAAAAGATCACTATTAAATTTAATACGAATTTAAAAAAAAATCAAATCATAATTTTTTTAGAGATCTGTATGAAATTTAATAATGATCTTTTAAAATCCTATACACATAGATGAAAGAAAGTCATACATACATAAATAGAAAAAAATCCTATAAGATCATTACTCTAATATATTTGCACTAACTCAAATTTAAAAGATTCTATTGAAGCAACGCGGTTCTCTCAAACAATATGAGAAACCTTATAATATATTGTAAAAAAAGAAAAGAAAAAAAATACATGGTGTATCATGTATACGTACTCCTATATATACTTGAGAGGGAGAAATCATATGGGTATGTGCCAATGTCATACACACGTGCACAATCATGCACAATACAAAAATAAACCATAAAAAGTTCTAATTACTAAGACATCCTTATTGATTGTAAGCAATTTATGTGGACACCCTTATGTCTTAATTTCAGAAGGGAGTGAGACAATACTTGAATGGGAAGTTTAAGATGTAAGTAAATACTGGAAAGGAACGTGTAATGAGTATTTTTAGTTATTTAAATAAAGTTTTATCGAGAAGTGCTAACCGGGCCGATCCAATCGGTTGGACAACTGACTAGTGCTTGAGCCCGACCGTACCAAATTGGCCAGTCCAATCGGTTTGACAATAGACTAGATGTGTTGAGTTGAGCTTCTTATAAGAAGTGCGCCCTTCACTTCCATGCAGGGCAGGGAGGTGTGCATTCTCATTTTTTATAGGTGCGCCCCTCCAATTGCTCTGAACTTCCTAGTTGTCAAACTCGCAACTGCTGCAACACCATGGAAGTTGTAGCTTCCTGAAACTTCTAGATACCAACACGCTATAATTTTTTACTTGACCAGGTCATGTTCGACTCTCAAATAGATTAGGGGGTTCAGTTAAAAAAGTTTCAATTGTTGGTTGAAATAGTTAAAATAGATTTTCTATAAAAAAAACGAAATAATGATATACAAATATGAAACATCTTATGAAACTTTGCCCAACTTTTCATTTTAGTAATTTTATTTTTAATATATATTTTAGGTCCACGTTGATGAGAAGTATTGCTAATCAAAATGTTGGTACAATGTGACGTATGCAAAGAGAAAAATTGAGATGCTGGACACACTCTCAAATAAAAAATACTCAAGAATTGGGAATTTCCACGTTTATCAAACACATGTTTCCATAGTCACTTAGGAATCCACAGAAATTATCAAAATATAATAATTTAATATTCAAATGCAATTATTCCAGCCTCCAAACTCGAGAACTTCCCAATTTTTCGGCTTCCATTTCTCAAACAAACCTTATCCATTTTCGATGGTGGGTAATAAAGAATAGTGTTAATTTGGCATTTGTCATAGTTATGATGCATCATTCGTAACATGGAATAAAAGGTGGGTGTTTTTTAGGGTGTGTTTGATTTTTAGAAGCATTTTCAAGGAAGTGGATACCCTAAGTTCTATAGTTCCTTAAAGAACTAGCAGTATCCACTTTTTAGACTTAAATATAAGAGAAGCGCGCACTGCAATATCTACTTTACTGTAAAACTTCCCCATTGTCGAACAAGGAAGTACTAAAGCACTAGAAGATACTATTTCCGAAATCATATATTCTAAAAACCGAAATCATATATTCTAAAAATCAAACAAGCGCTTAATTTACCATACGCCATTGTTATATGGTACACCTTTCCTAGAACTACCAAAATTAATATCAACTCATGCATCCATAAATGGAAGTTCTTGGGAACCAAACAACACCCTAATTAACCACAAATCCAGTCACTTCATTCTAAGAAGTGCCCACTAGCCCTTCTCATCATTGAGATTGAATTTTTATACTCTCTCCCTCTACCCTACCAACTGGCAGGCTACACCCAATGTCTGAATCTCTACAGAAAAATTGTTTCTTGCGGGTAGGACCTAATTTCTACAATATGCGGTCCCAAGGTATAAAGCATCTGTCTTAAAGATGGATGCAAATAGGTGATCTATCTAAAAAAAAGTGAAACTAACGGTTTAAATGTTTTCTTCACAAAATCATTTTTTATTTTTTTAAAATTTGTTTATTTTTCTATATTCATGATCACCATGTGAAAGATTATATGTCCTTAAAAATTGGATCCGAAAATCCATCTCAAAAATAGGATTTTTACTAGTGACTCATTTTTACATGGACTCATAAAAACCGTGTCGATTTTTACAGGTGTGTCAATTCTGTCAAATACATTGCACTTGTGTAAATCATACATATGTTCACGCATGCTTCATTTCTACACATATATCAAAGTTATACGTGCGGAAGATAGCTAAGAAGGGAAGCTAGGATGGGGGATCATAAGGTCAAAGAATGGAAAATTACGTACAAAACGGTTTCAACGCCTTTATTGTCGAATGGGACACGTTTTTGTAAAAATTATGACAAGACTACCCCCACTAAGTGGCATCTTTTTTAAAAAAAAAAATTGCCCACCTGTGCGGCATTTTCAAAATCGGATAATTGGAAGATCCCACGAGTGTTAAAAATTGCCCACCTATGCGGCATTTTCAAATTCGGATAATTGAAAAATCCTACAAGTGTTCGGCTATCTCTATTAGCGGGGGCTGTTCAGTACTATTTACACTTAATATCCATATTGTTCGATATTTCTAATACCAAGCAACTAATACTGAAAAGATGTTTGGTGTTGCTAATACCAAAAAACTCAACTTCTTAAGCGGTCTCACATTAGAAAACCTTATGTAATATAAGTAATTATTATTATTTAAAACTAATATTATTTAATTAGTATAAGAAAATATATGTAATATAATTAATTTTATTTACTTCTAATTTTATTTATTATTATTTGTATTTGAATTAGTTTATTTTTCAATAAAATTTCTTGAAATAGAACTTAGCATAATGGAATATATTTTTTGTTCTAAAATATTTAACAGATAGAAATATTTATTTATATTTTCCAGTCTATTTTATTTTATATCTATTTTTCTAATTTTATAATTAGAATACAAAATTATATATAAAATGATAGAATAGTAGAGTATATATCTAAAATAGATTAAAAGAACTACCACACAAATAGAATAGAAATTTCGAAATAGAAAATTACAAAATAAACAAGCAAATGATCAAATAAAATATAAAAGGAAATTCTATGAACATAAAATACTTTTAAATACAACTAACAATAAATAAAGTAAGAAATAAATAAAATTAATTATATCACATAAATTCTATTATAGCAATTAGATAATAAATAATAATTACTTACATTGTGTTTAGTTTTTCTAATGGCATACAACTTAGGTAGTTGGGCTGTCCGGTGGTATCAGAAACAGCGAACAACAGTTTTTTTCGGTGTTGGTAATATCGGGTAGGCCTTTACTAATAATACATATAGTAAAGTCGTCCAAGCCCCATCCATACGTAATTTTTCCTTGTTTTTACCTTAAAGAATTAACTGGTATCATTACCAGTCCTGAGTGGAATACCCCCCATCTTTCAAAGCACCCTTTAATAATCAATTTGGGTGCGATGCTGAAAGCCGCGGTGGCCGAACTAGGATTAGTGAAAACATGGGTGGCAATAACACAAAGCAGCCTTCAAAGAATAAACCCTACACTTTCAAAACCAATTATTAGGGTTTGTGTCCTATCATTTGCAGATGCCCCCTACGTCATGGCTTTTGACATTGCCCCCAATGTCCACCGAGAAATCCAATTTTGGAGTCTTTTTCAAGGCAAGCTGCTCCTTTCTCAACTAACTCTTTTTCAATTTCAAGACTGTTGGCCCTCCAAAAACACTTGACTATTGCCCACTTTCTTCTGATAAACTAAAAGTAAACCCCATTTGCTTTTGCTTTTTCTATGTGCTTATATACAAAATTCAAGATAAAGGCCCACTCTCTAATGAAACTCGACTGCTTTTTCCATGAATTTAAGTTTATCATATGTACCCAGTACCTACTCATCTGTATTTATGCACCATTCTCAATAAATGATTTCTATTACTACATTATAAGAGGAAGATCCGAAGTTTAGAGCTGATTTCATATCCACATTGGTTCTAGAACATTACAGTATAGTCAATGCTTAAAACCAACCAAGAAAAAACTTCATTAAGTGGTGGATGTTAACACATGATTTGACTGTACAAACTATGAAGGAAACCAGAGCCTCATCCCCTTAACTGAAATTTTTTAACACAATGGAAAACTGCTGAGTAAAAATGCTAACTTAGGTTTTCATTGATGAATGGGTCTTCAAGAAGGACCTCTGGCCAGATTGGTGAGGATGAAGCTGAAGCACCACAACCAGATGAGCCTGATACATCGGCCTGGTTATTGTTTGTGGAATTATCGATATAGTTCAATGAGCTTGAGAACCCATTAATGGGAAATGGAGATATGGGGTCCCCACTTTCAATTTGGATAATTCGTGAAGCTGTGTCTTGGTTGCTGTAATCATTCATGGATAGATTACAAAAATCCTCAAAGGTACTTGGAAACTGTTGGGTTTGTGATGGTGTAAGAGCTATCTGCTCATTGACCTGTGAACACATAGTGTTGATATCTGTTTGATAATTAGTGTTCCATAAGGTCTCTTCACTGTTGGTTTGATAATAAGGCTTTGAAGAAGATGCAACTAAGAGTGTGCTAATGGCTTCCAAGTCATTGAAACTGGAAATTAAGGAGTTGGGTTGATTCATGGAAGAGGCAGATTGAATAAGGTACTGTAAATATTGGAGCCTAGCAAGTTGCAGAGCCTCTGATTGCAATCTGAGTGCTTGTTCCTCGTAAGGTTCCATTAAGTCTTTGATATTGGCCATGGCAAGTATCTGGTTTAAGCTGCTAAAAAGATCAGTTCTCGGCCTGTGAGTCATTGGATCATAACCCATTTGGATGAGCTTCTTCTTCAGATGGGTGTTCCAAAAATTCTTTATCTCATTATCTGTTCGTCCCGGAAGGTGTGTTGCAATGGCTGACCACCTTGAAAATCATAAAGGAAGATGCAATGAGACCTTAACAGAACTGAATTGCCAAGTAAACGAAAACTATGTGTGTGTGTGTGTGTGTGTGTGTGTGTGTGTGAGAGAGAGAGAGAGAGAGAGAGAGAGAGAAGTAAAATTACTTGTTTCCGAGAATGGAGTGGAGATGGAGAATGGTTTGCTCTTCCTCTGAGGAGAATTTCCCTCTCTTTATATCAGGCCTCAAGTAGTTTGTCCATCTAAGCCTACAACTCTTCCCACATCTATTCAAACCTGCAAAATATTAGCATACACTTAGTAAATGAATAACAAAGAACCAATACCAAGAGAAAAATTGGTTTTCAGATTAGAGATCTAGATTGGAAGCAATAATCCTTACAATTCTAAAAGCAAAGAGAACAAAAATTTTAAACCAACCTCAATAACATAAAAAGAACAAAGAATTAAAATAGCTTTCATTAAGAGCTATAAGGGTGATATAGATAAACATTGAACCACAAAGATATATGATTATTGTTTGTTACCTGCATGTTTTGGGAGGGCTCTCCAACTTCCATGTCCTTGTTTCTTGATGTAATTGACAAGCTTTTGATCCTCTTCAGGTGTCCAAGGCCCCTTCTTCAGCCCATTATCATCACAGCATGGTGCCCTTCCCATTATTCTTACTAGTGCCAATCCCCTTAGAAACTACAGGGCTGTCCTCCTCTCACTAGAAATACAATGTTACTGAAAGAGGCTTGCTTTTGATTTTCTCTCACTACCCGTGCTATATTACCAAAAAAAGGTTCGCTTTTCTTTCTCTCACTAGAAAGGCTCTATTACTAAAAGAGATTGTCCTTTCCCTCTAACCCAACACTTTTCTTGGCTTTTACATGTCTTCACTAAACAAGGTTTTTCCTTCTCTCTCTGTCACTAGAAATGCTATTACAGAACCAGGCCTCCCATTTTCTCTCTCTAGAAAGAAGCACCTGGCTCTGATAAAAATCCAAACCTCTCTCTACCTATTTATGCACTCCCATTACTAACTTGCTTCCCACTATGAAACCCACTATGAAACCCTAATTCTTTTTCCATGGCCACATAAAAAAAAATATCACTGGTTTGTCCCCTTCAAACCAAGTAGTTAGCCAAGTTGGGGCCCACATGCCACGCTGTCCATCTGCCGTACTGACACATCATCACATGGGTCTACGTGGCAGGTGACTGTTTGTCAACGGGTGTACGTAGAGAGAGAGATTATGGATCCCCATGCACGCAAAGGGGAGGAAGGGTGCTCTTATTTCGTCACCCTCATCCACCAAACGCAACACCCCACAACGAAAATATCGAGGTTGATGTTACGTTGTTTTGCATGGGCTTCACCTCAATCAACCTCACACGTGCCAATGCTCTTTCCCCCTTTTGTAGCGCACGTGTGAACAACGTATTAACCTCACACGTGCAATGATCTTTGGCCCCTTTTATAGCGCAGGTGTGAACGACTAGGTGCGCTAAAGGAAAGTGGGGGGATGCATTCTGCATTTGTGTCTCCGGAGGTATAAGCAACCATCTTAAATATGGATGCAAATGGTTGGTCCATTTAAAAAACAGTTGAAACTAAGTGTTCATATTTTTGTGATAAAATTATTGTTTTTAAATTTAAAATTTAATTATTTTTATATTTATAATCTCCATGTTAAAGGTTATATGTACTTAAAACTTGGGTCAAAAAATCTATCTCAAAAATAAGTTTTTTTAAGAGGGGACGCATTTCTGCATGGACTCGTAGGAACCGTGTCCAAATCTAAATCGATGGGGGGTGCCGATTTGAAGAGTTTAGTGAATTTTTTTGGTCCCTTTCACCATTAAGACGAAATTTCTTTGGAAACTTAATTAAATTATTTTGATGTATATGTAAATGGAAATATATTTGAAGTGGGGAAGGTGAGAAAAAATATATAAAAAAATGGGGCCAGATTATGCCTTTTTTCCATGAACTTGAAGAAGTTAACCTTAAATTTCTTCTTTTCAAAAAAGTACATAAATAAATAACAATCTTGCATTATTGTGCAAGTAATATCCATCTCCCTTTTATAAACATCTTTTTGTCACATTTGTTGACAAGTTTGGAAACTACTGAGCACTGATTTTCTTTTAATGTTATTTCCTATTATATACTAACCAAAAAAAAAAATCCTGTTATAACCATAAAAACAAACAAAAGACCAAACTAACCATAGTTTATACTTATAAAATAATAAGATAAAATAAGCCCTAACTATATGAATCTTTGGGAAAATATACGTTACACGTACAAATGTAGTGTAAAAGTACTAGTGATCCAAATTATAATTACTAGATGGTAGAAGAAAGCTGTTATTCTGCATTCAAGTCAATAAAAAGATAACAGCACATTTCCATGAAGGCATCCAGTGTTCTTATCAAACAACAAATCATGAAGATTAAAATCCTCTCCATGTGAATGTTCATCATTGATAACTGTGGTTAATCTTCACCGTACATCATAGGGAAAGGTGATAGTCAAGCTGTTGAACCATTCACCATGCACTCCTGATGCATGATACCTTATATTCTACATTTGTCTCTTATTCTTGTTTTTTATGCTTAGAATTTAAACTTTTTGTGGCCTTATTTCAGCTGATATTTCATCCAAAATCTTTGTAAGGACAGAGATGGTTATGCCCTGGTTCCAAATCCTTGGAGCCTCAAATTTGAAGCCCTATCACTATGTCCCCACTCCCTACTCTCATTTTCAATTTCTTTTATGTGGTTGATTTGATGTCAACAATTTTCTCAGTTAAAAAAACTCGTGCAAGAATACATTCACGCACACAAAGAAAATAAATAGTGCACGAACACACACATCACTTAACTACCCACCAAAAAAAAAAACAAAGAAAAAAAAAGCACACGCACGCAGACACGATACACATGAAGGATTATTTAGAAATCAGACCAGTAGTAGTAATGTGTATGGGACCGAACGGGCTGTTGGAATGCAATGATTCATGAAAGCAATGTTTAATGGAGAAACACGTGGATCAGATGAATAAAAGCAATGTATATTAAGTTAATATCAAAATGACCTTCATTAGGATTAAAAATGACAGGAACTTTGGATATCCTGGAAATCATAACCCAAATTATAATCTCCTCATGATTTTAATCATACATTGAGTAATATGGGAGTTTCTCTCTGTGAAGGCTTATTTTTTGGATCAAGGTAAGATATGCATTCAAATCTCAGTGTGTTAGGAGCAAATGCTATCCTTGAAGTGTATGCTAATCCTGTTTCCAGTCAATCATCCTTTCAGGCCTTCTAATTCAAATATTCATGAAGGAAAAAGAAGTCTCATATATGGTATTTGGTTATTAATGGAAATTTTTACACATTTTTGGGAATTTATTCAATAGTTCTATCATGTCTGCATGAAATGTGTACTTGCTAAGATAATCCAGAGACATATTTAAAACAAAATATAATATCAAAAAAAGGTTTTTCAATTAATGCACAAGGTATGCTAGGAGATACCAAATTCTCTCAAATATATTCTAGATTTTTTTACAATAAACCCAAATACCCAAAGTAACGTTTCCATTACTTGGAGTGCCCTCTGGATTTGGGATGATTTACTGAGGAACACCTTTTGTAAAATATGTTAATTTATTTGGCCCTCAATCATTTCACCGTTTGTTGAAAACCACCAATTAATTATCTTATTATCTAAAAAGATAAATTATTGGATATTCCCTAATTGTTTAGCCCAGTAATCCGTGATTAGTTATAGAAACCACAATAAAGAATAGCATTAAGTATTTCTTTTCTCATTTTACAATAGGTACGTGATGCATGAGGATGGGATTTTGGCTATTTTTGATATAGAATACATAATGAGAATAGATTAAGCAGATATTTTATTTATTAAGGAAGGTGATTGAAGGAATCTATAGTAGAGCCACATGGCCTATGTATCTTCCTCCATTTCTTCTCAACCAAGCACCACCTTGAAGAGAACAGTGACTAAAAACCCTAAACTTCTCAGCGAAGCACCCTCAAGAAATCCCAAATCTTCTCAGCCAAGCACCACCTGGAAATCCCAATTCTTCTCCCATCTCATCCAAACAGCTATTTAAAACAAGGATTCCGATTAGGACTCCCCAGGTTTTCGATCTCGAGTCCAGAATCTCGGATTTGGAGTGGGCAGACATAGACTATGCCCAGTCCTTAAAAAACCCATAAATAAATTTTTGGGAACAGGTGATACTCAGCCGGCTCCCATGGTTTTGGTTTCTGATGTTGCAACCTTTTGAGACCGACTAACTAAGCTGAATCCTCAAAAGCTACCACCCAAACAAATGTTTGAAGAACCAAACCGGTAAACTGGCTTAACTGGGCACGTCTCGGCCGATCCAAGAAGTGTTAAAAACTACAAAAAAATACAAAAAAATCTAAAAATTATAAAAATTATATTTAAGGCATGACTAAATAAAGCACATCCAAATGAAATTGAAAAATAGCGAAAACATGGATCGTCAAAATATGATTTATCCTCCGGGGTATTTTCAAATTTTCTAAAAAAAAAAAAGATATAAACTTTCCAATCTTTGCCAAAAATGATAAAAAGCATTTGAAGACACATAACAAACAATTCCTTATTTTTTGGGATTTTATATATAATTTTTAATTTTATAAAAAATACACAGCCAAACCACCAAAACCGACTAAAATTGGATCAACCAGTGCCCTGTTCCCAGTTTGACCGGCCGGTTCTGAGTTGGACGGCGGAGTTTGCAAACACTGATCCAAACAAAGGAGCCTTCAAGACACGAAAACAAATGAAAATCCACCTCAAAGTGCCAGTATAAAGCAGAAAGACACAATGTTTCACGGAAAGACAATCAGAAAGAGACCTACGCCCACCACCCTTGTGGCCCAGACATTCTTTCTCATTCATGACGCACCATTCTATCTTTAGTCTAATCCCTAAAATATATGTTTCTTCTCTTCTTGTTTATTAAGAACCCAAAATAATGTTCCCCTTCACACCAAACCTTGCCATTTTAATTGACACTGGGAGAGCCCCCTTGGAACGCGTCAATGGCAACTGTTTTGTTGAATTGTCCTCTTTCTCCTTGTCTTAATTTATATCTCTCTAAGGCATTTTTTCTTATGACTTAGGTCACAAGGTTCTCCCCACACACATTATTTTTACTTGCCTATGTGATGTCACCCCATGCGCATGGTCAATAAGGGGAGCCCTAAAAAGGGCTCCCTATTTCTTCCAAGTGTTAGGGTTTCATTTTCCTACCTCCTTACCTCATTTGCTGTCGCCACAAGCTTTCTCCATTAATAAAACCCTAAGTGAAAAACTGGTCTTTCCCCACCTTCACCAAACATGGTACAAGTCCATAATGGATGTGATCAAATTGCCCCTCAACTACATTTAGATATCTAAACTACCCCCCTTCTTTGTTCCGGGATTCCATAGCGTGCCACTCAAATAGCAATAGTAATGAAAGTTCTAACCAAATTAGGCCAACATTTCAATTTTATCACATTGGGTGATGTTATCTTTGCTATAGCTGAGTTTAAATTTCTAATGAGTTTATGGTTTCTTACAATTTCAAAGCATTCCTGCAACTAACCCTAGGGCTAGGCAATAGGCTAAGCCTGGGCCTAGTGACCATGGCCCAAGCCTGGCCCTAGTCTTCCTATAGAGTAGGCTGTAACTTGGCCCAGCCCAACCCAAACTAGGCCTAATCCAAGTTTGAACCGGTCCAAGACTGACCTAATAAAATACAAAGAAAAGTTAAATAAAAAAAAAAAAAAAAACTGGCCTAGCTAGGCCAGACATGTCGCGGTGCAAACCCAGGCTCAGCCCCAGTTTTTTAGAGTTAGGTCAGGTCATGTGCCGCCCAGCCCATTGCTAGTCATATATCGTATGTGAACCACAAAAAGTTGGAATTTGCATTGTTCCTCCACTCTAGGTCCATCAAACTTTTCGACAAACTCCAATAGGAGAATGAGACCTTCCAATCATCCCTTGTAAACATCTGGTGGTACAACGATTGCTAGGAACCTGTAGGAAATCCAAACAAACAACATCAAAGAATGCTATCACTTTGTATTTAAAGAAAAGCCCTATTGCATGTTTGGCTTACGTGAAAATATTTTCACATGAAAAATTTCTCTCACATGGTTAAGTGTGAGAATAGTTTTACATAAATTAGTTGTCAAATGGTGTGAAAAGATACACTAATATCAATTGATATGAAAATATTCCCACACTTGACCACATGAGAGAAGTTTTCATGTGAAAATGTTTTCTATAAAACATTTTCACGTGAACCAAACATGCTTAGCGATAGAGCATCGTGGAAAAACTCATAGTTAGATTCGCAGAAGAAGTGCTTTACCTCTATAGACCAAAGTCCAATGTCCATATGCTTGCTATATTTGATATCTAACAAGGTCATTTTGGTCATCTTCAAAATTTTGAGTATTCATCTAGGTTTTTCTAAAAGTCCTCTACAAAGGAGGAGGGGAAGGCTTGCTTCCTAAACCATCTTAACCATTTCTAATCACTACTTGTTAAAAGAAAATGAGGCATATGATGTCGATTGTGGACAAAACTTCTGTTGGGACATTCACTTGGTGATATTGTTCCTCAATGCAAATAAAATCAGCTAAACTGCTATGTACCTCAAAATGCTAGAACTTTTCATGATGCATTTTATCTATATCATTAGTAATCCTATATACATAGATTTAAACTACTCTTACATATATATCCAGTGTTAAATAGATTGTGGACAACCATTACCGGCATTGAAATATGAAAATAATTACAAAATGGTATATATTAATTCCTTGGGTGTCATAATTTAAGAAAAAACATATATAATAGCATCTTCCATACATGATAAGAGAACTGAAATTACGTGAAGGTCCAAATTTTGTCAAAATCTACACACATGTATGTCTCCACGTGTTCTTATTTTTCTCAGTTTGCTCCTAGTTCAGTTCCCAATATCAAACCATTATTTGTTTTTGTTTTTGTATTTTTTGAAGTTTTGGACTGTTTGATAAGCCGGGGGCCAACTTGGGGTCGGTCCAATGTTCAAACACCACACCAGCCTAAAAGGTACTGCTATCCTTGTTAGATCGGTTTGATGTTCAAAATATCAGACCACCTTAAACCTTCAAGAAAAGAGGCTCAAAATTCGGTCCGTTGTTCCTAACATAGAACCGCATTTCAACCTCTTATTTGATATCTAAAAATTGTCCAACTACATTGGAAACATCTTTCTCTCAAGGTTTAAAACATGGAGCTTATTTTTGGAAGGTGTTAAGAGGGTATATAAGTTTGCTCAATCCGGCGAACCTCTTTTATTGAAGGTTTAAAGGACGGCATTTAGAACCTCTATTTCTCAAGTTTGAAAATATGGATTTTTTGTTTATTTATTATTATTATTATTTTTAATTTTTTAAGGTTTAAAGTTTTTTTATATTTCAAACATCGGACCAACAAAACAGAATAGTACTTCAACTTTTAGGAGGGGAAAGGGGATCTGATGTTTGAAACATCGAACCGACATCAAGATAGCTCTTTGGCCTATCAAACAAATCCTAAACTTCAAAAAGAAATACAAAAAGTAAAACAAAAAACCGGTCTGATGTATAGAATAATGGACTGAGGGGTAAGTTATAAATACAACACGCAGGTGATGGTCTTGTACGTAAATATTGACAAAATTTGGTCCTCGTAGTTTCGAATCTTTTTTCATGTATGGACATAATTTTTCCTAACATTTAGTCTGTTTAGGAGCACCGATCACAAAGGGGACAACTCTCGACATTCAAAATAAAAATTCGTAGACTTCTGAGGTCAATTTTTTTTTTAAAAAAAAAATCACCGTTTTAGTTATTTGTAAGAAAGATAGGAGCCATTTTGGGCAGGCGAAAGAGATAGAAGTAGTTTATCTAGGGCCAGCAAAACAGACCAAGTTGATGTACGCTTTCTTTAATTTAACCAAAAAAGGGATCCAACAAAACGTGTACATGGTTGTTGAAAAGAGAAAATTACAAATAATCCCCAAAATTAGATTTTTTATTCAGGTTACCCCCAACCCAATTTTTTTTTCACTTTTTTTCTCCAAAATACATTTTTCTAGCAAATACCCTTCAATTAAAAAAAATAAAAAATCTAAACTACCCTCCCTTACTTTTACCCACACTTCTCTCTCCTCTTTCCCACGAAAAGGCGGTCTGGCATTTTCTTAGGGCGGTCCGGCAGTGTAATGTCGGTCCGGTACTTTTACCCACACCTCTCTCCTCTTTCCCATGAAAAGGCGGTTCGGCATTTTCTTAGGGCAGCCCGGCAGTGTAATGTCGGTCCGGTAAATAGCAGTGGCGGTCTGACAGTGCAAGTCAATGGAACAAAAAGGGATCCAGCAATCAGAGAGCCACTCCAGCATTTGCAACAAGGGGTCCGGTGGTTGAAAAGTGCAGTTCGGCAATTCAAAGTTCGGTCCAGCATAAATGCAGGGTCTGGCAATTCGATTGTGTCTCTGGCAAATTGCTACTCGGGTCTGACAGTCCACATCAAATCCAGCCAAAATAATTTTTTGTGTACGGGAACATTTTGTCTAAAAAAAATAAACTTTTTGACTTTGGAGGGGGGTATTTGCTACAAAAGTATCTTTTGGGAAAAAAAATGTGAAAAAGAGTTAATTGGAGTAAGTTGCATACAAAGTGTAGTTTTGGGATTTTCCAGGTGAGAAACCGCAACTCAGGCACCAAACTGGCGTCTGGCTAGGCGGAGGCTGGTACTAGATAGGCTATAAAGTTTTTGAAAAACAAAAAAAAATACAAACAAATTCTAAAAAATATTTTTGAAATAAAATTAATTAAAATACATCTAAATGAGGTTAAAAAGGTCGTAAAACATTAGATGAAAAATCAATTTATGACCAAGGATATTTTAACAATAATCCAAAGAAAAAGGAAAATATAAAAGTGAGTATTCATGACCAGACATAAAAAAAAAAAAATTACAAATATACTTATCACTTTTTTTATTTTTAATAATTCTTTTGAATTTCATATTTCGGCATAGGACCACCCAAAATAAAAAAAAGAGGTTTAACCGGACCCGCCCACGGTAACCCGGGCAGATCCATGTCGACCTCGCGTTTTATGGAACACTGGTTGATAGAGAGAGAGGTCATTAAAGAATATCAAATACCATTGACAGGATGCAAATGACATCAGCAATATAAAGAACATAGATATGCAATAATAGAAAGCAAAACTACACTTGAAACTGTTGAGTATCATTAATTAATGATTAATACATACAAACATGCACACTTTAATAAGAGTTTAGGCTTCATGATCGCTTGGGAAATTCACAAAATACCGGCAAGTATTCTTGCTTAGATATGTAGATTCCATACGTGTGGTGCATTAGGCTTAAGAGGTCAAAACTTCCATTTGCACGTGTGAAGAATTAATAAAAGAGTACAAAGGCATCTAAGGCTTTCAACGAGACAAGAATACCAACTTCATGGGGATTAAGAAATATATTATCAGTGTATGCAAATCTTGGGTTAACTTCATCATATCTCCTACTTTTCTATATGAGCCATCACCCTTGGTGGATTTTGGGTCAAAGTCAGCTCTATGATACGCCTTACGATCCCTCATTTTATTTATGTGTGTAGGGCCTCTCTCTCTCTCTCTCTCTCTCTCTCTCTCTCTCTCTCTCTCATCTTTATTTATGGAGCAGGTATTTTGCACTCCTGCGGAAGCATACTATTTAGCAAGATTATCAGTCTAAAATTTTGGGAATTGCATAGGAAGTATTGGATGATTATTTTCAAAAGAAAAAAAAAAAGTGAATTTTGAAGCTCTAGGACAGTTAGATCTAACTCTTCAAAAATTGGACGGTTTCTATTCAAATTTGAGGCATTATAATTTGGACGCTGTTAGCATGCGGGCTAAGCCCGCTCATGTAGAAATACAGACCCCTTAATAAATCTATTTTTTAGATGGATTTTTGGACTTAACTTTTAAGGATATGTAATCTCTGACAATGGAGATCATGAATTTGAATAAATAAATAAATTTTAAAAACTAGAAATAATAATTCTATTAAAAAAAACATTTGGACTGTTAATTTCAATTTTTTTTAGATGGACCACATATTTGCATCCATGGATCTTTTATACTTTTGGACCGCATATGTAGAAATGCAGTCCAGCCCGCAAGTAACGATTTTCTTTATAATTTTTAGTATATAGAGAGTTTATTTTGGGAATTTGTTTTATTGAGATTTGTTCATGGGTTGTAGAGATTTTATCCCCAAAATTTGAGATCTAAAAAGGTATTCCTATACTGTCTTATACATGAGGGAGTAAATAGATAATATACTACTGTGGGACTAAGAAATCTTTTGGTTTATTCATATGCCTCCTCTCACGCTATCATCTTTATTTATGTGTGTAAATCTCTCTCTCAGATTAATTTGATTTATTTTTTGACTCTATCTCCCATTTCAATTTTCAATCCACTTGGATTGATTTAATTTTTTTGACTATGACGACGTCCTTAGTGGAACTTTATGCAAGAGTTAATGAGAAAATTCAACTGGCAATGTCATGGACATCAAACCTTCCTTGGGCCGGTCATAGTCACTAGAAGGCAAGTAAAGGTAGTAAGGGAAATTCCCGTTAGGCTATCTACCTGCATAAAACAAAATATCACTTGTCACAACAAATTTCACTACATAGAAATTTTTAAACTATATTTACTGGAAAACCATGTAATACTCCAATTTTGATTCAAGTTATGATATTTGTTGCTCTTTTTGGGATGTATTGGGCATAAATATCCAAAAAGGGTATATATCTTTCGGGATTAGATTGTATACTATCTGACCATCTATTTTTGGTATATGGATGTCACAGTTGGTACTAGTTATTAGATGTCAAATTGGATGGCTTGGGGTGTGTTACAAAATTCGAGAAATTATTTTTTGAATTTGAAATCTAGTGAATGATATACTCACAACCATCCGATTTGAAATCCGATGGATAAATGTAATTGTAACCTCGTTTTTAAAGATAACAGTCTCTTTGTAGACTCCTCCCCATCTTAAAAGGAAAGTATATAACGAGACCATTTACCATTGGTACAAGGTGGTCACAACTAATTTTGACCATTGGATGTGAAATTGGGTGGCTACATTTATTTCATTTATCGAGCTCAAAGTTCAAAAGAAATTTTCTCGAACTATATGACACATCCAAGCTATTAGATTTCACATCGTATGGTTATAAATAATTGCGACCTCCCTATACTAAAGATAAATGGTCTCATTGAATACAACCCCTATCTTAAAATCTATATTTGTGATAAAAATTAATAAATAAAAAGAAGATTATCACTCCAAGAAAGAAAGAATAAAAAGATTGAAGGTGAAGTTTGGGAAAGCCAACATGGTAGCTGACGGTTGAGCTAAGAGGATTTGTTGTCCTTTATGGTCCACCATTGAAGAGGTCTTGTCCTCTTCATTATTGTTGCAACATTTTCTTTGTCCTTATTGTTATTTTTAGAAATTCGTTGTATCATATTCATAGACTGCGTGGTGTCATGTTCATCGTGTGCATCTAGCTTTGTTCCCTATTTTTCTTTTACTTTTTGGAATGAAAGTTAACCCAAAACTTGCAAGGACACATTTGGCTCCTTGAAAAAAAATTCTTAAAATTTTTAAGGAGAGTGATAATTGAGGATTGAGAGAGAGCATTAGGGTTTGTAGGAGAGAGAGATGATTGGAGCTAGAGTAGATTCATTTGTTAGAGAATAAATTCTCCACTTTTGATTTTCTTATGATAAATGAGGTAAAATCAAGGATATACACAAGAATTCTCCCATGATTTGGGAGTCAATCATTGGAAATGGCTCATTTCCACCAAAAAATAATAATAATATTCAAGGACCAAAGTAGGACCTATATTTTCCTGACAATAATTATGTACACAATGAAAAACTCTCAAACTTAAATTGAGGGTTCTATGCAGCATGTACCTTTTTTCTATTGATCAATTGAAGGGAATGGGGTTCCTTAATCATAACGGTAACACCCCTGAAATTCTATAGATTACAGATAGAAAGGGGTATGAATTGTTAAAATTACTTTAATTGTTTTTTTCTTAATTCTATTTCTATAAAATAAAAGTCGGATGTTTTTACAATTACAAGAGATAATAATGATATTTGCACTAAATCACAAAGGCTAGGTTTCTCATCCCAATAATATGTATTTGAAAATATTTTCTAAGGGATTGTTTGGAACCTCAAAATCTATTATATGAAAATAGATTACACGAAAATATGATATTTTCATTGTTTGGATGCACTTTAATGGTAAATAAATGGAAAGAGATTATGTGAGATTTTCCCAAAAATCAGTAAATCTATTACGCACAGTGAAAAATGAAAAATTTATATTATCCCTACTGACGGGTGAAAAATCTATTACTGGCTTGACGGATAATGGGGGAAATCTTTTGCGATCGTCTCTCTAAAACGTGATAGCGCCTTCCGAAACTAATAGCTCACTTTCCAAACCAAATCGCATATATATATATTTAAACCTCAAAAATCACATAGCAACTCTATTTTCTTCTATGCAGCTAAAACTGAACCTCAAAAATCACACAGCAACTCCATTTTCTTCCATTAGCAGCTAAAACTGACAACCCCATCTTCTGTTCATCTCCTACTAATCTTAATAAACCACAAGAGAAAAGAAAAGAAAAAAAAAATTTAACTAGCAGCTAAAACGCTCTCTCTTTGCAAATTGAATTGCATATATATTTAAATCTAAAAAATCATCCAGCAGCACCATCCTCTTTAATTAGCAGCTAAAACTTGGCCGCCCCATCTTTAACAATCTTCTTCAATTACCAACTAAAATTCGGCCATCGTCTGCAACTAATAGTCCCCTTTGCAAACAGCAGCCCCATCATTTTCTATAAGGAGCTAAATTAAGGCAGCCTCATCTTTTGCAGGGACAATTGTAGCTATTGTAGCTGTTCCAAAAAAAATAAAAGCATTTGGGTTGTTTGCTACAAGGATTTTAGTTCTCAACGATCAGTCTATTAGCTTTATTTTTTTTTTTTACTACTATTATTTGCTGATAAATTGAAAATACTTGAGTTAAAATATTCAAATCAGTGTGTTTGAATTATTATTTTTAGAACTTTTTAAAATTAATTTACCTCTTCAATCTCTTCCAATGCCCAAAGCCTTCTAAGTTAGTAGCCAAATTTTTCAATTTTTTTTTTTTATTTTGAATTTTCCCATCGAAGTTTTCTGGAGAGAGATGATCTAAGGCTTTAGCAGAAAAAAAAAAAACATAAAAAATATGACGACTTATCATAATAAAAGTATGTTAACATCTTGAAAACATCCAAGATGCAAAGACATACAAAAGGTGTGGCTAATTCTTATGCCTGATGCAATTATAAAGTTTAAACTACATACTAATAGGGATTGTACGCACAACCATGTTTTGGATATAAAGCCAAAAAAAAAAAAATGTTGGTAACGCATTTCCCATATTTTTTCTCGACATAGCCAAACAATAACAATGTATTTCCGAAGTTGCATCTAAATACTACCCAAACAGTGACAATCCATTTACAAGTAATGTATTACGTCAGTAATATATTTCACAGACAATATATTTCCAGGTATCCAAACAGCCCCTAAAAGACAAGGGTATTTGTATAATAAAGTAACTCAAACTTCACCCCATAATTACCATTGCTTTTTACTGAAAATGTCAACAATACAATCTCTAACAATAAAGTGCCTTTATTTATCTTAAAGATATTGGATAAATAAAAGGACAACTGTGGCTATTTTAACCGTTCACGCCCTTTCTAAACATAACCTGTAAGAATCTATAAAGTGTTACCGTTAATATATATATATATATATATATATATATATATATATATATATATATATATATATATATATATATATATAAATCTAAGAAGGTGCCTATCAGCGCATGGGCTAATGTAACACTGTAAGCCCCACGACCCAGATTGAATCAGAGTCGATCCAATGATCATGATTGTATTTAGTAATTGAATTATTTTTTTTCTTCAAATCCAAATCACTTAAATTTTGGAGCGTCTATTTTCAAGGGTATTTTGATCAATTTATTTTATATGAATTATTTTTTGAGTTTTTTATTAGGTGCGCCTTGATGAGAAGAGTTGATGTCACAAATTTAATATTATTTGGATTTATATAAAAATATTGAAATTATATTCCTAAAATACAATCTTGACCGTCAGATCGTCCTATATTTAATCTGGGCCGTTGAGCTGATATATATATATATATATATATAGAAAGAGATTACACAACGGCTATGGGTGAAAATGAACAAGATTTTCTCCCATAGGCTCAATGCCATCCAATTTTTTTGAACTGTATGGATTAAAATACCACCACGGACATAGCATGTCTGTTGCGGGGCAAAAGACTATTGGAATTCACCCCTAGGCATTTTTAAGACTTCTCTCTCTCTCTCTCTCTCTCTCTCTCTCTCTCTCTCTCTCTATATATATATATATATATATATATATATATATATATATATATATATATATATATATATATATATATATATATATATATATATATTCGGATCGGTGACTTGAATCGGTTTCACCCATATCCGTGTCAGATCAGAGAACCGGTAGATCGGATAAGATAATCGGCAGAAAAGACAATTTTTATACCCAAACACTTCCAAAAAATCGCTATAAATCTCTAAAAATAGTGTTATTTTAGTTTCTAAAAGAAATTAAGAGTAGTGCATTATGTATTTTCATTACTATGTAAAAATAGGTGAATACCAAGATGTTGGTTCTCTGTCTAGATATCTGTATAATTATTAATTATAATATTACATCAAAATAATTTAAAAATATTAAAAAAAATTTCATATAATTTAAAAATAAATTTAATGTATATAAAAATAATTATATTGACATAAGTTTAACATAATTATATTAAGTTATTACATAAGTAAACAAAAATTTCATATAATTATGTTAATTTTTGTAAATGATATATAGAATTTTATTTTTGTAATTATATATAATTAAAGCTTAATTATATGTAGTTTATGTTCATATATTATAAAAACAAAAATAAATATAATTAAGCTTAGAAAGAATTATAGACCATTTCATTTTATAGATGTCTTTGTATAAGAGACATATCTATTTATAAGGCATTTAATTTATACATCATTGTATATATGAGAAAAAGAGATAACGCTATTCATAAAATATTTAATTTGCTTTAATCATGACCTTAGAATCACACTTGGGTTAAAAGTTTACATGCATATAATAATTTCCTATACATAAAAAAGTTTGCAAGCCATTATTAATAGGAAAAAGTTTATATAAGGTTGCAACCTTAAAGTTTATATATGGTCCTCAAAAATGTATCGGAAATGTCGTTTTAATATTGAAAAACCCTTTAATTGATCATCTCGACATCGAGATGTACGAATTTGGAAAAAAAAAAAGTTTTCGAGTCCTAAAAATCGTGCATCTTGCACCATATTATCTAGACCATCAATTTCAAGATTTTCATATGTTTATAGATCTACTTGATTTTAACCATTTTTCAATTTCAAAATTTTCTAATCAGATATAAAAATAAATTTTAAGATAATCCTAAGAATTTTTTACAACAAAATCATATATTATTATAAAATTTGGAGGTGCGTCTTACTTGAATTGTTTAAGGTTGCAACCTTAAAACCACACCCCTATTAATAAAGTTTGCATGCATATAAAGGGGAAAAGTTTGTATAAGGTTGCAACCTTAAAATGTAGAATCACATATGCACCTCAAAAATCTATTGGAAATGTTGTTTTAATGTTGAATAAATCCTCTAATCGATCATCTTGACATTGAGATGTATGAATATAAAAAAACAAAAAAGTTTTTGAGTCCCGATAATAGTGCATCTTGCAACACATTATCTAGACCTTCCATTTTCAAGATTTTCACATATTTATAAGTCTACTTGATTTTAACTATTTTTTAAATTTAAAATTTTTTAATTAGGTATGAAAATATATTTTAACATAATACTAAGAATTTTTTATAATAAAATTACATGTTATGATAAAATTTTAAGGTACACCTTAATTGGATGCTTTAAGGTTGTATCCTTATAGAAATCGCACCCATATAAAAGAGAGTAAAAAACCATCTTTTTTCTTACACATATATACAAAGCTTATTCTCTTTATAGTAAGGTAATATTGCAAGGTCGTTGCAATAAAGGTAGTCGGAATTGTCCCACGCTTGAATTCATTTCTATAGAAGGCTTTAGGCCACGACCTGCACTTTTGCATGGTTTAACGGGGCGCTTGGGTGGGGAACGTTGTGACAGGTCGTATTCAATTATGGGTGGGTTTCTATAAGGTTGCAACCTTAAACAATCCAATGAAGGTGCACCTTCAAATTTTATCATGTAATTTTGTTATAAAAAAATTATTAAGATTATCTATTTTCATATATAATTAGAAAACTTTAAATTCAAAAAATGGTTAAAATCAATGAGATTTATAAACATTTGAAAATCTTGAAAATAGACAGTCTAGATAATGTGTTGCAAGATGCACTATTTTTTAGATTTAAAACCTTTTTTTTTTATATATTTTTTTTTTATATTCGTACATCTCAATGTGGAGATGATCAAATAGAGAATTTTTCAACATTAAAACAATCTTTTGGACATATTTTTGAGGTGCATCTGTAATTCTACATGTTAAGGTTACAACCTTATATAAACTGTTCCCTTGAATTATTGAGCAGTGGTCAGTAAATTTATCGAGTGAATTGGGCAGTTTCCTGTGCAGATTTTCATGAGACTTTAGCTAGGTTAACGTGATGGGTGGATTTACTCTATATGAGATTTTAAAAAAATATATATTTTTTTATGATATCTTGTGTAAATCTCACTAAAGCATTAGGTATTTTTCTCATTTTTATAAAGGGTAAAATTGAAATTCTTACTAAAATACAATATTTATTGAGCGGTGGGCAGTTGCATGTTCGGCTTTTCATGAGACTCCGCTGGCTCATGACATCATACTGCCGTGTAGTGATGTCATCTTACCGATTCTGTACAAAGGCAAATATAGCTGGATCAGGTCTCCGATATATATATATATATATATATATATATATATATATATATATATATATATATATATATATATATATAAGATACTAAAAAACACCTATATGAGAAGTGAACAATGATTTAGCCTACTCTCATCACCGTCTAAAGTTCATCGTACGGTCATGATTGTCCGGTAGTGTTTCATTTTTTTTTCTACAAATTAGAATGATCTAAAATTTGGAATGTGTGTTCATCAAATAGGCGAATCTATAAAAAATATCAACAAAATATTTTATATCAAATAAATTGACCAAAATATCCCCAAAACTTTTTAGGGGTATTTTGGTCAAAAATATTTCATGAATTATTTTTTTCTATTTTTATCATGTGCGCCTCACTAAGATGTATATATGCTCCAAATTTCAGATCATTCTGATTTGTAAAAAAAAATGACAATCATGATCATATAATGACTTTAAACGGTGATGAGGGTAAGCGAAATCACTGTTCATTTCCGCCGATAGGCGTTAGAAATATATATATATATATATAGGTTGGCCATGTGTGGCGTTGATCAAGTACAACACCTGTTAGGAGATGCGAGTTAGTTCAAGTGGAAATACTGATAATGGCAAGGGGTAGGCCCAAAAAGACGTGGTTGGAAGTAGTCTGAAAAGATATGGGGATTTATGACGTCACTAAGGATATAACTTTTAATAGAGCAAAATGGAGAACTAGCCGACCCCAATTAATTGAGAAAAGTCTAAAATGATGATAATATGATATCACAATTGGACATGAAAATAAATTTTAAGCCATCATAAAGATATTTTATACTAAAACAATATATTTCAATACTATTTGAAGGTGTGTCTTACTTTGATTGTTTAGGAGATATATATATATATATATATATATTACAAAATGAACTCAAAATTAATCACCACTAAAGATCAGTTTTTCTAAAGAAACACCACAAGGAATGTTCAAGAAAATGAATTGCATTAATAAGTTGCAATAGAGTTAATAAACTAGGAAGTCCATTCAACAAATTGCAAAGTACATTAATTATCAAATTGTCCATGCCATGAGCTGCTATGGGCAGACGAGCTACTAATTACATGATAATTCCCCATCATCATTACTTTGAATCCTGCCATGAGGTACAATGACCATGTTTGTTGGGTCACAAGAAGTTATATTGCCAAAACCAAAAGATTTTCTACTCTACTCCCACAGGAGTATACTATCTATTTACTCCCTCAAGTTTAACACCTGTTAAGAATACTTTTTAGATCTCAAAGTTTAGGGATGTAATCTCTACAACCAATAAATTAATATTACTAAAATAAAATTTATGTAGTAGAAAAATAATAATTTCAAATTCAATAGTGATAACAAAAAAAAAAAACCATAATTCAAAAGGTCTTCACTATTAGTACGCAATTTCCATGGGGAGTTTGTAGTAGAGGGTGTATGTTGAACAAGCAAACCAAAAACAAAGAGATAAACCCAATCCAAAATGCATACATAACATTTGTTAATAGAGAAATTTCATTCGTTGATACTCCATCCTTACTCTCTTGTTACTAAACGATAAGAAATTACATTAAGGAACCACAAATATTGAAAAAGGATGATAGAATTGTTATGCTATTTTCTATACTTATTACAATTATTAAAGGTTGCAGCAATTCTTAATTATTAATTATAGGCAGTAATTTCTCCTAATAACATTAAAAAGAAATGATTACCTCATCCTTAACTAAATTTAGAAATCCTCTGTAACTACATAACAGTAACATATTAATTTCCCTCATCACTAACAAATTTCTGATTACTGCTAACCGAACCCTAAAAGAAAGCAATAAACAAGCCCAAAAACACAAATATAAAGTACTCAAATCCAAATCTTACGATTGGAAAGGGCATGAAGTGGTTGGAAGGTCAAACCTTTGAACATTTATTTTTGTTCTTTAGGGAAAGTATATAAAGAGACCATTTATTTTTGGTATAAAAAAGTCGCAATCACTCTGATGATCAGATTTCAAATCGGGTGGTTGTGAATTTGTCATTGACAATATTCAATATTCAAAGAAAATCTTCTCGAGTTTTGTGACAACTCAAGCTATCCAATTTGAAATCGCATAGCCAGAGATATTTGTGACCTCTTTGTGACAAAGGTAAATGTCCTATAGTATACAATCCCTATTCTGAAATATTGTACTATGTAATTCAAAGGTTACACCTTCAAACCACTACGAACCCGAATCTTGTGTCTTTTCTTAATTCATGTATTTTCCTTTCTTTTATGGAAAATTGTTTCATGCGTGTTGGATTGCATAACTACATATGCAGTCAAAAAAATGTATAGCATCCATCTTTAGGTGTTCTATCTAAAAACGATGGAAACTAACGGTCCAAATATTTTTTTACTAGAATTATTAGTTCTAGTTTTCCAAATTTACTTTTTTTTTAAATTCATAAACTTCATGTTAGAGATACAGTACATGTCCTAAAAAATCAAGTCCAAAAATCAATCTAAAAAATATATTTATTAATATGCCGGCATTTCTACAAGTGCGGGCATGGCCGCATAGAAACCGGGTCCTCCTTTTATATCAAAAATACCTAAAACAAAGTTGTATGTCTATTGTTTGTTTGAGTGTTGAACTTCGTATCATGAATACGAAAGGCAAGAATCTTAGTGTCTGGTTTGTAGTATTTATTTTTGTTTATTTATAATAAAATTCTTAAAAATAGTCCTCCTCTCTCCCCTTCCTTGATACCAAGAAAGGGTAGAGAGGCCCTGATATCAAGAGAGGAATACTATTCTGGTTCCAAAAAGGGGGGTGAAATGACTATTTTTGGGATTTTTTATATAAAAAAACAAAAATTAACATGGCAAATCAAAGACTATGACTATTTTTTTTGTGGTAGTTTTGATATCTATGACTATTTTTTTTGTGGTAGTTTTGATATCAAGGGAAACACAGAGACTAAGCATAGATGTGGAACTCTGTTTTTGGCTTCTTCTTTTTTTAACAAAAAAGAAGACAAAAAAAAAGAAAAAGAAAGACGCACAACTATTTTTTTTTTACCTCTAGATTGTGAACCTTTTTTTTTTTTTTTTTTTCCATACGAGGTTACCTCTGGATTGTTGTCCTAGAGCTTATCTGTCGTTGTTGGCATATTTTTCCCTTAATTCTAGTGTTTGTTTTTTTTTTAGGAATACTACTCTGCTACCATGACAGGGCTCTAATATAGATCCCTTAATTCTAGTATATTTTTTTAGGAATAAAATTGTCAAAACATTTAACAATTTACACATTTTTCACTATTTGAACTGGAACTCATGATCACGTGTCTTTTGATGGACAAACTATAAATTAAAGGAAAAAGTTTATATAAGTGCAAGCCTCTAAACAATCAAATTTGAACGCACCTCAAAAATTTCACTGAAAGAAGTTGTTTTGATACTCAAATATCCTCAAATTGATCACGTCAACCTCAAAATGCATGGATATGAAAAAAAAATGGATTTCAAGTTTTGAAAATAGTGCATCTTGTAATCCATTTTTAAACCGTCAATTTTCAAATCCTCATAGATATGTTCGACCTATATTATTTTTGAAGCTTTAAATTGTATAATTAGATTTGAGAACATATTTTAAAGCTATCACAAAAAGGAAGGTTTCTATGCTTCCCCTACAGCATAAAAGTTCTATCATCCTCTTACCATCCAGCCGTCCAATTTTGATCAAGAGAGCCACTCACCGTTTGATCATAGATCCAACGTCTCAATATTTTATTTTTAATTTTTTTTATACAAATTGTATGAATATGAAATTTCGTATGTACCATCTTCTCAATGAAGCGCACCTATAAAATATCTTAAAAATAATTTTTTGAAAAATTATAATGACCAAAATACCCCTTGAATCTTTCAAGGGTACTTTGATCATCTTATTTTATTGAAATTTGTTTTTTATATTTTTTACTAATACAAGTTTAATAGAGAAATGAATGTCCAAAATTTGGTGTCAAAATAGTTTATAAAAAAAAATTAAAAATAAAATAATGTAAAGATGTGACAATGTGATTTAGGCAATCTTAACCCTCCATTCAAAATGGACGGTTGGATAAAAAAGAGAATAGAAATTCTATCCTGAAAGGGAAGCATAGAAAGCTTGCCCATCACAAAAATTTCCAGTATTGAAATCACATTTCTCGACACTATTTGAAGGCGCCTTTTACTTTGTTTAGAGCTTTGGCTCCATACAAACCGCACCCAAAATTAAATAATCTTTTTTACATAAATAAAAAAAGACATGCAGGCATCCACTTTGAAACGCCCACTGCACTTTGTAATGGGCAAAGACAGGCAATCCCGCTTACTGAAAAAGATAACATACAGTTTGAGCTTGAACATTTGAACCGCTCAACATGTTTCGAAGGTTCAAAGACGAACCTTCGCACTGCTGATCTATAGGGCATACAAGGTGGTTGAAAGAATAAACCTTCAAACTCTCCCAAGACGGTTCAACAATTGGATCTTCCCTAACCGCGCTTTACATAAAAGAATTTGGTTCGCAAGTTGCACCTTTGAATTGATTTGTAACTGGAAAGAAGGTTGCATCTTTGACTTGATTTATAACTTGGAAAAGGATATTCAAGTTTTGAACCCTCAAATCGCTTAAAATAAAGGGAAAAACATAACAATGCCTCTACATCACTATCAACCATCCCCAAATATGGATATTTTTTAATTCCAAAAATTAATTTGAGTCTGTACATAGATTTTTCAAAAGAAGAAAACTCAGTAATTTCTTTTCAGTGCCTTCTAACCGTATATTTGCCTTAAATCGGCAACCCTAGGTGATAGTGCCCCTACATCAGCAGGACAATCTGAGACGTAGCTCACCATTAAGCTCTATACAGTGCTAAGGCTTTATAAGTCGAATCGCTTTCAGAAACTTGAAACCGGTTTGTTATATGTTCAACCTGGGCCTCCAATTTCAATGGTTGATGGAAATTCTTTTGTGACTAGGTCAAGCTTACGGAATCGAGAGAGAAAAAAGACTGGGCCATCAAGTTCTGAAACAATTAGCCAAAAATGAAAAAGAAAAAAATTAGCCAAGAAACAAAAGATTATACAGGAATTCTCCATATTTAGATGTCATGAACCACAAAACCATGGTTTTCTAGCAAACAACAGACTAGGACATAATCATCACCAGCTCAACCCTGCTTAAAGGCATCCACTTTTGATGCCCAACTTTATGTGGGAGACAGAAAATACCGGTATTGAGACGTAGATAGATTTGGTCAAGAGTGAGCTTTTAGTGAATGGGGTGATATTGGTCTGAGACACGCTTTGGTGGCAACTTCCGGAGGATGAAAAGGACCAGAGCTGATGGAACAATCTCTACTAACTGTCAACCCAACAATTCGTTTATTAGCACAGAACATTCTCGACATATCAAATTGGACAAACGAATATGAGGCTCTCTCTTTCTCTCTCTCTCTCTCTCATCATATACATGCAACATGCAGACTGGTATGATACAGTAGCTGTGTAAATGAGCTTTACATTCAGTTTAATAGGCAGTGCAGACATAGTTTGGTTGATCTGGAAATCATGTACAAAAGAGAGGTGCACTTGCATCTAAAGTTCGCTAAAGACATTACAAATTAATCTGATTTACAGTGTGAAATAAATACATAGGAAGACATTACAGATAGAGCCATGAAGCAATTGGAGAATGAAGATGCATGAGAAAATGGAATGGATGACCAAAAGGAAAAAAGAGCTACTGTTCTTCAATTTAGAAGAACTAGAATATCAGCAACTATAGATAACATATAATTGAACATATCCATGTAAAATTGGAGTAATAGAGAAGAATACCAGGCTGTAATGGTCAGAGGTATAAAAATTGTTGGTACCAAATGTAGTATCTAAAGCAATGCATGAACTCATGCATATGTATAGACATGCACCTCAGGGATAAATGGATAAATGATTGAAAATGCATGCTCACCGTGTAATATATGAGATTAAGAATAGGATGGTTGAGGACATCAAGGTCCACATCTTTATCAAATGCAGAAAAGGCGACCTGCGAATGCAATTTATGTTAGGGCCACAAAATCCACAGTAATATGTTTTCAAATTAAAAGTAACAGAAAATTCGAACTCACCATAAAGCACCTAATCAGGAAGCAAGTGCAGCAAATTGCAGTCACAAAACCGACCTGCAAAAGAGATGGCCCTATTCTTAATGATGAGATAAATGGAAATAGAAGGAACAGAGTGAGTTCTTTAATAAATTCTCACTTATGCTCAGCTTGTAGGAAGGTTCAGGTCTAGAAACAAGCAAATGTGAAGAGTATACTTTTCCTGGATTGCAATTGCAGTTATTCTGAGACGGAAAGAGAATGCAAGGGATATGATCCAATGGCCCAAAGGAAGATTAGGAGAAAATTCAATGCCATGTAACAATGGCACACATTGGGAAGGTATTTGACATGAGTGATGATGTCACACATGTTCTACATGTTCTAGATGCGGGCACCAGTAGCATATGCACTATCTCATCAACAAACTCTGTGTCATCTGTTGACGTGTCAAAACATTACCATACCATGTACACATACTAGGCACATGTGCTTAAATATCAGGAAATAACTTGTGTCCATCATTTAAAGCACACTGTCCAGAACCCTTCTCGAGGAAAGCTAATTGTATTAAAGAGTTAGACAAACTTCATTCAAGTATATTATTGCGTGTAAAAATTGGGAAAAGTCCTCCCACAATCAAAAGATGCAGCCAGTCTCACACTATGACAAAGACAGCCAGAAATGAGGAAAAATGGAGGGTGGCTTCACACTTCAAGGCGTGTTGAGCATTAAAGATGTACGGAGGGCCCGATGTTTTGTGAAGCCGTTTGCAATGGTATTGACCTCTCACCAAAAATGATGATATGTGGCAGTGAGCGAGGAACTTCTAGGATGTATCTCTTAAAAAATCTGGTCTAAATCTCCATAGGTGGGTAGAAACTCTATTAGCACAACTGATGGTGTTTGGAGTCCCCTTCAAACACTAATGGTGGCCTCAGCTTCCATCAAATAGCTTTAGACTTGTTAGGAGAGAACATGATTCATACAATTTAGCATCCCAATTTAGTAGGAAGTCTGAGGTGATGTAACTTTTGAATCCTTCAAGCCATCTGGCCCATTTCAATCACCACCTTTTTGATGTTCTTCATAACATTTAAGATGGCTCTCTCCATGGCTTCGAAAGTCATCAGGTTTCATTTTAGCCATGTATTATAACAAGGCGAGATTGTTTAGACCAGGACTGAACCTTGGGGTTCAAACTTGATACCCCCTGAACACTTCCAAGACCTCTGTGATGGACCATGTTTGATTTGAGGTCACGAGAATAAGAATGGGAACTGTTCAGCGATGCTCAAATTCCCCAGCCATCTGTTCAGCCATAACCATACACTTTCCCTAGTTTTTGGTAGCAATCGAACTACAGTTGCGAAGTTATTGCAAGCTGAGAGTACCCCTTTCCATGCTGCAGACATACCAAGGTTGGCATTGATCTTTGGCAGCCAACACGACACATTCGACCCTTATTTTTGCTGAGTGACCACCTTCCAATGATGTGTCTCTTGGGTCACATGGCACCAAAGCCATGTCTGCACTATTGGACATACATGTCTACATTATTGCATGTACATGTCAATGATTAGACATAGATAATTTATTTTTATTTAATTTTATTAATAAAGAGTCAAAAATTAATTCGTATATAAACATACATGATACAAATTAATTATATATATATATATATAGGGAGAGACTACAAAATGCCTATGGGCAAAAATGAACAGTATTTTCGCCCATAGGCTAGGCGCAGTCCGATTTTTTCAGACAGCATGGATTAAAGACCGTCATGGACATAGTGACGGGATTTTTTTCACACAAAAATTGTACGATGGCCGCCATGGCTCCCGTAGGTCCGTCGTGGGCGAATACTGTAGCAATTAGCCTATAGGCATTTTTTAAACTTTTCCATATATATATATATATATATATATATGTCCCCTTCCTCGTAATAGTACATTTATGTTATAATGAAATGGCCCTCTGACTTCCTACATCAGCTCGGGGGAATCCCTTCGCCACACTAGAGGACTTACTCAATGTAGGGCACAAAGGGACAAATTGAGAGCAATAAGTCTATCTCCCACTAATGGACTCGAGCTATGGGAGCCAGAAACTATAGCTGGCAGCCCAAACAACGAGCAAGCCAAACATACATCACCCCTAAAGCTTGACAGGAGGTTCTTTTCAGTCGAGCCTCAAAATTGATAAGAGTAACCATTTTAGGCTCATGCTTGGTGAATGATGGTTAAAGATGTTAAGAAGTCATGGTGCAAGGCCAGAGGACAAATGCAGCGTACCCAGGGATTAACATTAAAAAGGTGGGTTCGTCTCTTATGGGAGATTAACAGTTTAAGGTGATCAACAATGGAACACCTTACTGGAGGAACCTGTTTCCTTCTTGATGTAATACGTACTGTCAACATTTCGAAAAAAAAAAATTTATGTAAGACGTAACTCTACGACAGGCCATCAAGTAAAATATATAGTGGGTATCCATAGAGCGAACTAAGTGAATCAGGGGAATTTGATGGAAAAAGGTTGAGTCTATGAATCGGAGCAGACATTAACATTAGTCTTTAGAAGATCCCCATATGGCCATTTTTTGAGAAGAATGGGTAGGCTCCCCAAAAAATAGGAGAGCTCAAGATAGGACAAAATGACAAAGTAAAAACCTTAGGCTCTTTGGACAATTGCTCTGGAGGAAGTGAAAACAGCACAGGGGTCTTATAGACCTGGTCAAAATAGTTACAGAACCTAGCCAAAAAAAAGTTACAGAACCAGTCAAAGGAGAAAATATCTAAATGGAAGTGGACAAGTAGGTGGAAACAGGGCCTATGGTCTTATAGACCTAGACAATATCACATATGAATCAGCAAAACAAGAACATGGTACAAATCTTTTAAAAAGAAGTAGACTAAGGATGCAATATATTAGTTGTAGCTGAGAAACTAATAGTCAGTTTGGATGTACCCAAAGATGCTAGTTTTTTCGATGATAAGTGAATAAAATCTCCCAGAGGTCTAAACACGTTGTATGTCAAGTTTTTTCGGAGGCAAAAATAAAATATCAAATCTATGGTGAAATCGACATCCTAAAATATCCCAATAGGACTCGACCCACCCCCCTAAAAATGGAGTTACTCTACCCCGTACTCCAACAGAAGAAACCCCTTCCCAGCTCACCACTTTAACTCGTTATTTCCACCATTACCAAAGGGTGCAATCTTTGTTGTTAGACAAAAAGAATTGACCTCCCTCTCTAAAACCATCTCAAAAGCTATATCCATCTCTCTTTTCAGCCTCTCTCTCAGCCAACAGCCGGAATCCTCAATTTCAAGGGTTCTTTCTCTAATCCTCAATTTCTAGGGTTCTTTCTCTCTACCTTTCATTTATTTGAAGGCATTTCCGGTTTGGTTCTTTTGCAACCCTACCATTCATGTGTTTCTGTCTCTTTCAGAAAGAGAAAAACCATAAAACCAAGAATTGCTTAATGGAGGTTTCATGGGTAATTATCTGAACTTTCCAATGGGTTTATTTGGGTCTTGGGATTTTCGGGTTGGAAGTTTTGCAGGATTTTTTGAGATGTTTAGTTGTGCGCATTGAGAGAGAGTCGCATAGAAGCAAGGGTTTTCAATGGGTTGGGAGGAATGTAAAAAAAAGGGCTTTTAGAATGTCCAAAAAACTTTGTAAGGGTAGAAAACAATTCAAAGTTTTTAAAATGTATACTTGAAAGACTCGTAAGTATTTCATAGTAAGTTTTCATAATTTGACCTCCAAACTAGCTATAAATGATATAAAAATGTTAAGTTTGCAAATGGAGTTAATATACAGACTATATCAAAATATGGCAGATACTTGTGGATAGATAAATATTATTATATATTCATTTCATAGAGATTATTGTCATATATTTATTTTTAAATTTCATATTTAGACAAAAAAAATATGCTCAATCAGGAGTGTCATCAAACGATGTGCATAATCCTTCCTTCATACACGAACTTTTTCATATTTTAGAACCTTGACTGCCATTTCTTCGTTTCTTTGACTATTTTTCAATACAAATCCTCTTTATTCTATTTTAAATATTTCCCAGGTTAAAATAATTTAAAACAAAAAACTGTTTTACACCTGAACAATCTCAATAGTTGTGTCCAATTATGGGATTATTCCTACATATATATCCTGTTATAGCTACATCCAAGATATATGTATGGCACAAACATAGAATAGCAGCATATTTTGCTAAATTAAAAAGAATAGGTGAAGCAGAAACCCATCCATACATGACCTAATGATTTCGTTATGATATAAACAAAAGATTGTGTTAATTAATCTCTAAAACTAGTATAAAAATAAGGAAATGAAGCAAACATCAGATAAAACATAAAACATCGTATATCAAAATAGAAACAGTGAAACATTAGTTTAACAATAATCTAACAAAATAAAATGAAAAAAGAAACCAGATGCCATAAAAAATAGGAACTACGTATAAATTTAATTAAAAATAGAACAAAATCTTTCACTTGAAAAAAAAATACAAGGAAATTTTGTCCGGTCTAATTATTTTCATGTATGAATTGCTTTTTGGGTAAAGGGATTCTCAGTCCCCCAAAAGTATAGGCATTAATCAAAAAAGAGCTTGCCACAAGATATTTATCACCAATGGACCTTTTATTAGAAAACATTAAGTGCTCCAATTCGTTTTCTCTTTCATTGTCTTGTTTTTGAAAGATAATTAGTAAAACATTTCACTAACCGATGTTCCCATTCACACTCGGATTTCCCCAGCAATGAAGCAAATATTGTTGTCTACAATGGAGTAAACCCTAGGCCAAGCCAAAAAGACACAAAATTAAGATTAAGGAAACAGCATGACAGAGCACTAAGATAGGAAAACAATGAAATCATAAAACCAGCTTCATGGCACTAGAATGATGCACTTCCACATACCAAGATGGGTCTAGCCTGAAATTCTAAAGATACATGAGCATCCCCAACCAAAATTAATGTCCATTGGAGTCCTAAAAGATGTTTATATGCTGGATGTGCTAAAGGAGCCAGTGCAAAAATCTTAAGCACTATTAATAAAGCTCTGTAATTCAAGGAATATGCTAATTTAGATGCAAAATTCATCACAAATTAAAGAGGTACCAACCTACCGAACAAAATCAAGCAATATGTCAGATATGAATAAAAAATGGAAAGATCATATCTGATGCAAGAGTACTGGCAATAGATAGCATCCAATTGTTCTATTCCATTATGACAGAAGTAATTCAGCACATAAAATAGAGAACGGTTAATAACAACTCATTTTTTATTCAAACCTCATTCAGCTTCTTTCGACGTCCTTTAGACTCAATTGGGAACCGTCTCAACATAAAGAACAACCTAAAAAGCATAAATGGTCTTGTAAGGAATAGTTCATTTCATGAAATAATATGGAAAAACTTGCATAATTGCTCCCTCAAGAATAGTATGGAAAAACTCGCATAATTGCTCCCTCAAGAATAGAAAATTACCTCCCACCATACAACAAGAAACCCAGTGCCGCAAAGAAAGAAACAACTGCAAGCAGTATTGAGTGAGAATGCAAGTCAGCATCAATCTATCCAAGGGAAACATGACTATTCTCTGCCAATAAAGTATAAAAATGATGACTTAGATTTGTAAGGCTGTATTCTTCATGGGAATAACTCAAAATCCCCCGGGACCAGGGGGGGGTTTGGTTTGTTGGTTCTGAAGGGAGCAGGATACAAGAAAATCTAAAGGAATAGAACTACAACCACCTGCGAAGAACAGTTTAGCTATTTCCAGAGCAACAGCATTTGGACTTACACGTACATAAATCCAGATGCACACCTGCCAAAATAGTTATATAGTCAATCAGTCGACAAAGATACACATAACAGCATACAAAAAATTAGAATAATGACTATCTCAGTAGTTCGTGAATACACAACTATCACAGGAAATTGGGAAGCTCTCTACATGCCTGTAGAAGGTATATAGCACCATTGATCATCAAATATGCAGGTCTGAGCCTATCAATACGTAGGCTTCTTGCCTGAAAAAAACATCCCAATAATACGATAAGTCGACATCAGCCCTTGGTTTATTACATGATATAACGAGATGAAGACAACAACATGAAAATAAAAGGACCATGCCTGGTGATATATCTCTGCCCAAAATAAGACGAGCAAAGTGTATGTTGAAAAGAAAAGAAGTCCAGGAAGTTCTAGAAGTACCATTTGCAAAACCTGCATCAATAAATAAATTTTAGGAAAACCATCCTCCCAGCCGACACGAACAGAAGCAAATTACATAGAACAGTGGAAGTAGCATCATGCAGTTGATGCAATAATACTACAGAAACTTAGAATTCCAGGTGAATGGTTCATAAGCCCACTAACAATATGACTTCATAAGTGAAAGTGTGAAAGAGAAGCGAACCTTTAACTAGTGGAGGACAGTGGCCATTCATGCAATTAAGAGACCATCATACACAAATAAACTCCACATGTAAGTTACAAATGCAAAATGACCGAGCTGTAAAAGCAAAATGCCATATAGGTCTCTTTAAGTGTATTAATCTTGCAGACGTGTATCATACAATTATTGTCTATTTCTAGGAAACGACCATCATTAATTCTGTTATTTAGACTTATTCTGTATCGGATCAAGCAAAGTGCAATATAGTTCTCTGACTGGTATTTCCAGAAGAATCACCATTGAGTTTTATCTTAAATAGAGTGTTGTCTATTGATCATCCATGTATCTCAAGACAGACTCGGGCAAATATGAAAGTGAAGAATCTTGAATGACTCAACGCAAACTTCAATAGAACCGTTTTCAAGTCACAATGGAACATTCTATTCCCTAAACGAAGAACATATAGCATAATCTTGTAAAGAACTGGTAAAATATCAGAAAGGAGTTTGAAAACCCTTATAATGTCACTAAAGGGGTCAAAAGATTACAAATTACATTTGAAGACATATGCTTTTAAATTTCTATATCCATCAGGTACCTCCTCAAAAAAGTATTAAAAAATTCCCAAAATTGCCCCTATTTGGTGTTGGGAAGCAAGAACAATTAATGGTACTTCAGTAATTTTACCCCCAAAGAAGCCTTAACCTAATGAGTGTACCCCTTTGGGTGTAAAACTGCCCAAGTACCCCTAATTGTTAGGGCTTCCACCACCGAACAGGGGGAATTTGGAAAATTTTCGAAGTTTTCTTTTTTTTGTTTTTTCTTGGGGAGGAAGTACCTGATTGATATAGAAACTTAAAAGCATACCCTACATGAAGTTTGTAATCTTTTGACCCTTTTAGTAATATTGTAAGAAGTTTCAACCTCTTGTTTGATATTTTCCCTAAAGAATATTAGAAAAAGAGATATGATGAGTGGCAAAAATATTGACTAGTCATATTGCAGCATAAACAAATGAGTTGAGAAAACAAGTCCAAAGCTCTAAACAGTCAAAAAGTTAATTCATTTTCTGAGTGGCACAGACAAGAAGTTCATCAGTTTGAAGAGAAATGTGTTAGATAATGAATTATGTCTTAAGATCCATTTCATCAGCGAGGTTTCCCCAAGCTTCCGTTTTTCAGTTCCTCAATTTCTCAAGGAAACATACATGGCTCTTTTCTATGAGAAATAGATTGCTAGTTACAACTCTACGTTGTTTCCGATTTCTGGAGCACGTGTAACAGCTCCATTGGTGTTTAGTAAGTTCTTATACAGCAGAAACAATTAAAGAAAGTTTTTTACATCATAAAAAACAAGACCCTTACAAAGGTAATAGCTAAATCCTAAAAAAAGAAAGGCAATCATAGCACAGTATTTACTGCCATCCAAGGGGGATTTTCTGTACCCCAGATCCCAGCATAGCACTTGGAGAGATTTCAGTGTTACTCTTAGACAAAGTGGTAATTTGATCAACTGTTAAATTTACTTAGCCAATAAGCTGTCATTCTAACAAAGTTGCATATGCTCCACATAATATAACTTCAATTCACACCCAAACCAAATAAATAGAGATCACCTCAGTCAAATAAAAGATTCCCACCCATATAGAGATATATCTTCCATTCAATAGAACCAACACATTTAAGACTCTCGAAAGGATTAAAATATCCTGCAGACAGTAATTTTCCAACTTTCATTTGAAAGAAAGAGAAGCTAAGACCCAATTTCTCTATCTCAATTTGCAATGTGATAGTCTGGAACTAGAATATGCATTGCTTTTTAAAATTTCAAAAAAATTTAAAAGGTCAATTTAACAATTTTAAAAATAAAAAAAAAAATCATAAAGAATGCAAGCCTCTCAGAGGCAGAAAGCTCATGACAGTAAGACCCTCTCTCTAGCAGCTTTTCTTAGTCTTTCTTCCAAGCTTTACCTTCAATTCTTACTCTTTCTTCCAAAATTATACCCTCAACAGTCCCATTAATTCTATGTAGCTCAAGGCCAAAGAACCTCTACGGAGACCAAAATGGCCATCAGCCCAAATATTCCACTTCCCTCTAAGACCTATCAAGCAAGCACATAGCTCTATGGTCGCAGGATCCTATCTTATCTACAGTAACCAAACCACCATCAATACAGATGCACATTTGTTTACAGGTACGTGGATACAAACATATATAACTTGAAATACGCATATCTATAAAACTACATGAATTTGCAAAGGGTGCTGCAAGGACATTACAATTTCAAGATCTTGCCAGTCTCCCCACAACAAAAAAATGCATATAATCATCAGCACTGTCTAGATCTGATAAAATTCCCCTGTTCCTTTGGTACATAACTATTTCAAAGACATTCCATCATAGGTCAAGCCAGCACAAAGGAACACCGAGAACATGTTGCATGCATCTTCTCATGAAGACAAATATATAAGTGTAAACCTGCAGGTCATCTCATAATATTATAAATACACAGCAATTAAATTTGAAAAGTTAAGGCCATGTGCAACATTCGACAATTATAACATGCAACATTCGACAATTATAACATGCAACATTCAACAATTATAAACGATCTGACATATTTATGCTTGGTTGACTCATGAAAGAAGAACTTACTTTAGGCTTTAGAAGGAAAACACTTCTATAAAATCCAAACAGAATTGCGCGGACTGCCACAGTACAGAAATAATTAGCAAATTAGGTAAAAAAAAAAAATCCAGCAAATTGTAAATAGAACATCAATCCAGCTTTCGCTCTTACGTCCATTCACAATGAAATTCATCAAGTGGAAAACCTTTTGTGTTGTCCATCCATACTCTGGTACACGCAACTGAATGCGGAAAAGTTGTATCTGCAAAATGGTTAACAAAATTTAGGTCATCCTACAACATCAGCTTGCAGTCATCCTACATATCATCTTGCATAAATTAATTCAACCAACAACAAATTCATGAGAATGGATGTGAAACACGAGATACATAGTGAACATCCCAAATCTTAACTCTTCGGTGGAAATGATTAGTTTTAAGAAAGAACCAAAAGTAAGAATAGTTTTAATATTTTGTTGTTATTTCCCTTTCCTCATGAATTTAGTGTTGACAGAATTGAGATTCATGATAGTCAGCCTGAAGGAATTATGGCCAGAAGGTTAGGCATAATTCAAAGATTCATCCAATTAACTAGGCTCTCTTCCTAAACTCAATACCAAAATTCTGGATCTCACACCAACAAGATCCACGTTTTTCCTACCACATTTCATCTTAATAGAATAACTAAATATAATAAGATTTACACAATAATTTTGCTAAAGTATATCGTTAATGAATAAGTTCAGAAATTTTTTTATAGGAAAGAAGTCCAAGAACAGTCAAATTTATTGATGGAGGCATATAGCTTCTGTACAGCCATAACTTTTAAAATGACCATTTCCTTCATTATAGTGTATTAGATCATACTCATCCCATATCATTTTTATTTTTTTCCTATATCATTTTTATTTTTATTCTATCCAAGAGAGTTTAATCCACCATTAAAAAAAATAAGACTATTTGTCATACTAACTTGTTACAACTTAAAACGGGATAGGACTTAGCATTTTCACCAAAATTCAGCTGCCCACACCTACTTATCTAATTCTTGCAATATTGCTACAACTTTCATATTTCTCAGCATATAATTTTAAAAGTTTGTGAGCAGCATCACATTACATTAAATCCAAGACTGCATTCAAGCAAGCTCAGCATTGATATCCTAGCAGCTGCCATCATCATCATCTGAGCCTTATCGCAACTATTTGGGGTCAAGTATACGAATCATGTTCCACCATTCCTCTCTATCAAGGGTCATACCCTGAATCAGACCATAGGTCATCATATCTCTTCTCATTACTTTCATCCATGTCCTTTTGGGCCTTCCCCTTACCCTTTTAGAGCGTTCCACTTGAACCAAATCGCCCTTCCTATTTGGTGTTGTTCTAGGTCAACGTGACACATGGCTAGAGCACCAAAGTCTATTTTTCCTCATCTTATCGCCTTTTGGAACCAACCCTAAGTTCCTTCTAATGTATTCATTTTGAATTTTATCTTTTCTTGTTTTGCAACTCATCCATCTCAACATCTTTATCTTAACTACATTCATTATATAAAAATATTGTTTCTTGACTGCCCAACATTGCGTCCCATAAAGTATGGCTCATCTTACAACCTTTGGAAGGACATATCCACTTTGTACAGCAAACTCTAATCCTATACATGCTATCTTCCTCAATCTCTCCATTCTCATAGATTATTGACCCAAGATATCGAAAATAATCTCTTTTAGATACTTCTTGGCCATCAATCTTAATTTATTATTCGTTTTTATACCTGTTATTACTAAATTTGCATTAATATATTATGTATGTCTGGCCAATTTTAAAACCTTTAAATTCTAAAGATTCCGTCGAAAATTTTTACTTTGCATTGACACCATTTCTAGTCTCATTAATCAAACGTATGTCATTCGCAAACAATATACACCACGGTACCCTCATCTTATAGATGCCCAGTTAACTCGATCATAACCAAAACAAAGAAATAAGGGATCACAGCCGACCTCTGATATAAGCCTACTATCATTGAAAACTCACTTGTCTTTCTACTAGTTGTCCTCATACTAGTTAGCACTCCCTCATCAAATATCTCTCTTTCATGTTATAATTGTTGCTTAGTCACACTCCCACTATTACATAGTGTAGCTCATAAGTTTGATCCCTCTATAATTCATACAATTATGTATGTCTCCTTTGTTTTAGTCATAGGTAACACGGTAATTTTTCTCCATTCGTCTGGCATTTTCTTTGTTCACAAAAGCTTCTTGAACAACTTGGTCAACCAGAATCAAGTTAATCTCTACCAAGCACTTTCCAAAACCTCTATTGGGATACCATCTGATCCTAAAGACTTTCCTATCTTTATTTTTCTCAATGCTTCTCCAGATTCAGATATCCTAATCCTACAAATGTATCTATGATCTTTGACCTCATTTATGTCAAAGGTTCCTCCTAATGTTGTGCTCCCATAGTGGTCGTCATTTAGCAATTTTTGAAAATAAATTCTCCACCTTTCGTTGACCTCATCATCCTTCACTAACACCCTCTGATCCTCAATCCTAATGCATTGAAGATGATCTAGATACCTACATTTCCCCTCTCTCATTTTTGCTAGTTTGAATACATATTTTTCACCTTCTCTTGTCCCTAATTTATTGGATAGTTCAATATATGCCTTAAGCTTGGTTTTACTTACTATTTTCTTGGTGTTCTTCTTGTCATTTTTATATTCTTGCAAGTTTTGGTCATTTCTATTCTTTTGCCAAGGTTTGTAACATGATCGTTTTTTGCTGGTAGCCTTTTGAACCTCATCACTCCACCACCAAGTTTCCCTATTTAAGGGTCTTTTCCCTTTAGATTCTCCTAAAGCCCCACCTTCTTAATACATTTAGCCATCTCATTCTACATAACATTAACTCCATCCTCAAAATTATATTCTCGTTCTGTTATCAATTTATTCCTAAGTAAGTCTATTTTCTCCCTTTTTTAATTCCACCACCTAGTTCTTGGACACCTATTAATTTCACTCCTCTTCCATCTCTTTATGCAAACATCCATAACCATGAGCTTATGTTGTGTAGCCAAACTCTCTCCTAGGATGACCTTACATGATGGTCTATTTGCCTTCTTAACTAGAAAAAAGTCTATTTGGCTTTTATACGTTCTGCTTTTGTGAGTTATTAAATGTGAAGGCCACATTTTAAAGTAGGTGTTGGGTATTGTGAGGTCATAAGCCATAGAGAAATGAAGAATAGTGTCACATATCTCATATCTTCTCCAAATCCATATCCTCCATTTACCCTTTTACATCGTCTATTATTTTTTTTACATGACCATTTAAACCCCCCCAAAAAAAGTCATCTCTCGACCTTGGACTAGTCCATCCATGTCCTCCCATAATTGTCTTTTAGTTCTATCATCTAGTATTAGGCAGCTGTCAATTTCCAAAATCTCTTCTAGAAAATCCACATTACTCCAAGGTTCAGGGAAGCCCCAAAACATCTTATCAAGGCGTGGATAACCTTCAATTATTTAGGGCATCAGAAAATATTGCTAAATTGAAGGAAGGGCCTTTGCCCATGCTTCCAGAGAGTCCATCCTTCCAACCAATCCCATCCCAAATGCACCTTTTTATATTTCGTCTTACCTAACTCATCATCATCAAAGCCTTTTCCCATTTGGGGTCGGCATACCTAACTATCCCTGATAAAACTCTGGTCACCCAATAACCAAAAGGATATCACATCAATATAAGTTTTAAGAATTAATACCTCGTTTGGAGTCTATTTCGGTGCTACCAAAGACCCGCAACAAGATTCTGACCTATCCTTTATAACCCTCTATTCACAAACTTATGCTGCATCCACATCCCATTGAACTCCTCACTAGTTAGCTCCCATGAGATAAAACCCAATATACCTGTACACCACTGCTCTAACCACCATCACAGATTAAAGGAGGCTCTTAATTTCTATCCTCCAAAAAGCCCGAAAACATGAACTAGTGTATAAGTTCAAATTTCAAAAGAAACAAGTCGAGTTCCAAAAGTGCTCACCATCCACAAGCTAATCAGCACCATAGGACACCTAAAAGCATCCATTTGATGGACACAGGGAAAAAGGGTCTAACCCCAAATACCACTTTATAATTCAAAATGGATAAGTAGATGCTCAATTGTCTCCATCATTTTACACACAATACAAATTCAAAACTGAAACCAGACGGTTTCCTATGAGGAACTCACTTCTAACCACATGATCCTTCCAACTATCGGCTCTCTACATATATATCCATTCATGGTCCCCAGAAGCAAACTCCCCTTTTAGGAATGGAGAGCAACTCTAAAATCTCCAACAGATAATAAACCAACTCTTCAAGCTCATCATCCCTGATCCCCACCTAGAGCGGTGAAGTCACATTACATTTTCAGTTCTCCCTTCCTATTGAAGCACACTGCTCAAAGGCCTCCTGATCCCCAGATAGCTAAAATAGAGATAAGAAGTACCATCACAAGCAAGCATCTTGGAGCATATATTTCAATTCTTCAGGAGCTCATCCTTTTCCCTACCCAACCTACCAATTACCCTACAATGTCTTATGCCTCCAATACCTACGGTAAAATGAAAACCAAGTGAAGTACTATCCCACCTAGCCCCACAATCTCCCACACTGACACCCCAAATTCTCCTTGTGATGCCACAACCAGTTTAGTGAAGTGCATGTTCCAATTTCTCAAAAGCTTTCTAACAGTATTTTGGTAACATGATATTTTATATACTGAGTGCTCAAAAAGTAGGAGCACAGAAAATTAAAAATACCATGTCAATATCAGAAGAAACTCTACAAGCCCTAGACTATTTCTAGGGATATCAAAATTTTATCTGTCATCTGCTGTTGCTTTCACTCATGTAGTACATGTAACATGAGACAAGTCCACTATACAATAAGCGCATGACATCTATTCCATTTATAAAAAACAACAAACGAAGGTTTTCAGTTGCCCTTAAGGGACTTGAGGAGATTGAGTGAGGAATCAAATAGTGTTTTGTAAATCACCTCAAATCTTTTCAATTAAAATACAAACTACTTGGATAACAACAAGAGTATTGCCCCAATTCGCATATCCCAAACCCATTGGATCCAATCCCCATGCCTCCTTGCCACTGATCAAATAAAGGAAGGACTCCTCCCTGCTCGTTGTCTTTCAAGTTTTTCAAAATAAGACATAGGTATCTACAAGTGTTAAATGAAGTAAACCAAGATATTAGAACTGGGCTTGACACAGATAATTCCAAACCTGTACCAAAAGGGCCCATAGAGCCAAGAGTCTCCATGGTACAGGCCTCCCAACTGCCTCGAAGTGTATTATATCAATCCCAAGCATGTACCTGAAACCAAGCCCATATTTCACTCAAACTGTGTCGGATTGCATCTACACACTCACCTCTCTTCCCCGACTCCGGGCACTGAACACCTCAAATTAATTTTATGCCCCAATGTCAGAACAGAATCTGAAAATAAACATTAGCTTTGCGAACTAAAGATTGCTAGACAAATCCCTCATTTCAAAAATACAACTAAATGGCTCAGATATTGTTATGAATAAAGAGGGGGAGAAGGAAACCTCCCTTCATAATCATCTCCCCAATTACACTGACAATTATTAGGATACATCAATTTGCCTAAGTATTTCAGACATCAATATTAGAGTACAGTTCATTATGTAATGCAGGCCATTTTAGTAGCCATCTTTCATTCCCCTGTATCCCAATGTCATAACCAGTTGTTGCAATGGTATTTTATGATGTTATTATTATTCACTTTCCATGTAAATGAGAAATGCCTACAGAAGCTACAACTCCCGCTTATCCTTTCTCCTTGCCTTGAGCTTCAAAGATCAAACCCTACTCACTATGCAAAGATTCAAGAAGGATTCATGCACAACATCTCTAATTGATCAAGGAAAACAAAAAGGGAAGGGGGGAGGCACGTAAGATAGAACAGTACTCGATCTTTTCTCAACAAAGTCCCCAGATGGTATCTGTCCCACCTTTCCTCATGGATGTGCTGGGTTTCCCTATGGCTCCAAGATTTCAAAGCATTATATATCCTAGCCAAGGAATCTCCTTGAACCCCCATGATTATCGCCCTCCCACTTATTGTTGATGTTTTTTATTTTTTTAGGTTAGTTCAAGGGGGATGGTGTCCTCAACCCGTGGTAGGAATGGAACTCGAGACGTTGTGTTGTAGCGACCCACCACCTTGACCACCTAGCCTTAAGCCCATTCCTGCCTATTGCTCATGCTTGTGCAGGGTTTTCCAACAAGTCCAAGGTTTCAAGTGATCACTTAGCCTTGCTCAGACTTTTTCCTAGAGGCCCTTTCTAATAGATGTTCTCTGGTGGAGATCACACCAAATATAGTTTTCTGGACTTTCATAAGCCAAGAGTCAGAGTTTTACATGCCACCTCTTCCTGGATCAAAAAACTTTATTGTTTTAGTCAAAAAGGTATGTTATCCATGAGAAGCTTTTCCCCACTTATCTCGAATTTCAACAAGGAGCTTGGCTGCTATGGAGCTCTTCCCAAATCCTAGAAATGAAAAATGAGAGGGCTCTTCCAGAATTTAAGGGGATGTAATGAAATTCAGTTCCCCTTCAAACGAAGACCATCACACTGAATCCTAGATTACAGCAATTAGAAACAAAGTTCACTGAAGTTGGTGCATTCTCTCATTCAAGCATCAGTGGGTCCTTGGACATTCACCATACAAAACAATGGTCCTTAGTGCACCCATTATAATGAGATAGGGCAAACTAAGGCCTCACCTGGATGCCATCCCAAACCATGGCTCGAGCGCTGTTGGGGAAGCATTTTGAGTGATGCCCAATTTGTCGGTCGGTGGTTTCTATCTTAACTACAAATGTAAGAGGGACAAAGATAAGTAATAGCTGTTTTATCTTAACCACAAAAGTAGCACACATTTCCATTAAACTCAAACCACATAATTTCTAAACCACAGGTTGCAGCCAAACAATGGGTGAAATGTACCAGTTGGCTTTTTCATGGATATAGCCAACAGTAATTTCAAGTGCACAATCTAGACTAATATAGCATTTCTCACAGATTGCACGGTCCAGATTTTAACCCGCAAATTTCATGACTCAGAAATGAAGAAATGCAAGGATATGTGTCCTTCAAAGGACAAACCAATCAACAGATCCCACCAAATCAACCTTCTATGGCTGTATTTTTTCTTGCCAATCCATCTCATGTATTATTGATATTACAGCCAGTAAAATCTCTGTAACTTTAATTCCTTTAGGAGTTTTAATTAGCTTAGTAAAGTCAAATTTGCACATGGCTTCCCAAAGACTGAGAAGGCAAGAAGAGGAAGCAGCCAGCCGAACACCAAACAATCACTTACCACCACCCAAGCAAAAGCATCAAATCATAAAGACCCATTATACAAATGACAGGAGAAAATACCCATCAACTAAAGTCTTTGATATTGTGGTAACAAATCTCAACCAAGTCAGAATCCATAAACAAAGTCATACCTACCAAGACTTTGACCCCAAAGCTACACGAAACCAAAAAAAACAAAAAGAAAAAGAGGACATTTTTTGAAGGTCAACATAAATAGTAACCTGCTTCATGTTTTTATGATTGGCCACTTAAACCAACTTTTCAATACAACTAATATATAAAGTCCCATTAACTGAACTAATGAGTAATGACCACCTCAAACAATCACAAGAGAGGCCAAACATAGAAATATCACAGAGAGAAAATTCCAACTCATCAATTCACCATGCCCCAACAATCTAGAAAACAATCGAATCCCTAAACTAAAACAAAGGAACCAAGCAAATCAAGCTTAAAATCAAAAAATGAAGAAAAATTTTTCTGAATAAAATCAGGACCATGACAAAAAGAATCATATTCACTGAAACGATCACACATCAAAAAACAAACGCATCAAAACCTGAGACATTATCGAGACAGAAACCCTAACTTTCCCAAAAAGGAAATAAAAGATAAAGAGTACAGACTAACTTACCAAAGCAACAGCAGCAACAGCCGAATAAGCAGCACAGAGAGCATAGAAGATCCCATCCTGCCATTTCTGAGAGTTCTGGACCTCGTCCCACCAATCCGAGGCCGCACTGTAAACTCTTTCGTCTTTCGGCAAAAGAACTGCCATTGTTGATCTAGGGGCCAGTGATACAGTAACCAGAAAGGGCGTCAGGTAACGTAAAGGAGGCAAGGCCGAGGAGGCCATCGACGAGAGTGAAGAATGAAGAGATCGGATGACGAGGACAGATGGAGACAAGAGGCTGCATCATACAAGTAAACACGTGGCGTCAGGCGAAAAAAAACAGTACTTGTTTCCGTCACATCCACTTTTGTTGCCGTGAAATAGACAGTCTACTATGTTGTATATCATTTTAGTGCGTGTGAAGTTTATTCTTTGGGAAATTTACGTCCGGAACGGGTTGCAATGAGTGCCTGGAAAATAGCATGTTATTATACAGGAGGAACGCATCATTAAATTTTTTTATTTTTTTTATAAATTTTGATTTTTTAAACATCAAAAAAAATGATAACTCCCGATATTTTTTATCAAATTTTTTATTCACTTAAAAAAATTCAACATAATGTGGTTTGATGGTCTTAACATCGGACTACTTGATTAACTTACAAAATTCAACAGAATGGGAGCCGATTTTCATAAAAAATTGCAACAGGATGTGGTCTGATGGCTCTAACATCTTAGCGCTTGGTTAACTTTCAAAATTCAATAGAATACGGTCCAATGTTAGAACCATTAGATTATTTGATTTTCATAAAAAAATGTCAACAGAAGGTAGTTTGATGATTCTAACATCGGACCGTTTACTTAACTTACAAAATTCAAGAGAATGTGGTCCGATATTAGAACCATCAGACGGCTTGATTTTCATAAAAAATTGCAACAGAATGTAGTCAAATGGCTCTAACATTGGACTGCTTAGTTAAGTTACAAAATTTGACATAATGCAATTCAATATTAGAACTATCGGACTGCTTGATTTTCATAAAAAATATCAACATAAGGCAGTATGATGGTTCTAATATCAGATCGCTTGCTTAACTTATAAAATTCAACAAAATGCAGTCCGATGTTTAAAGCATCGAATAGGGGAAAACTTGACAAACAATGAAAAATGTCAGGGTTACCAAGCAATCCGAGGTTTAAAAAATTAGACTTGGAAAAATTTGGTAAAAAATATAAAAAAATCAGGGATCCATCATTCCAGATAATAACAGGCTATTTTCGGGCCATTCTGTTATGACGATATTTATCTCTTCCTTATGTTTTAAAAACAAGGCTAACATATCCGAACCAATCAAATCATGCTAATTCATATATATATATATATATATTTTTTTAAAAAAAAACTAAGTTTCCAATTTTACCCTTTAAAAACTAAAAAAGACAAGGTTAACTTAAAAAGAAAACTAAAAACTCAACTTAAATCTAAAAACATAAAAATAGTAAAAATATAAAAGCAAAAGAAAAAAACCCAATGCATCGTAAACTACATAAAATTATTCGATGTGCAATGAAATCGACGAGATCATAATTTTAAAAACTATAAAGGATCCAATCTTAAATTGATTTCAGTATTTTTTGAATCAGTAGATGATCCTATGTTTGATAATTATCTTATATTTGCTAATGATCACAATTTTTATAAAGAATAAGAGAGATAGGGGAATTATCCGGAAATATATTCTCCCTCCCAAATCCTTTTAAAGATAAATAATAAATAATACATAATGTTCTTAACAAATATTAACCAAGATAAATAAAATATATGGGGAATTTGTGAGGCCCATCTCCACACACGCACGAACATTTCAAACTTTAAATGAAGGGTTGTTTTGGTCAACTCCTAATCAATTAAGCCAATGTTCAAATCCCTCAGACAAATCTTTTATTACAATATTAACTTAACAAGGGAAATTTACCAAAAATACCTATAAGAGATAATTATTTAATATTTTGTCTAGTTGTAATGATTTGCAAAGATTCCAACCCAATACCATATGTTTTTTATAAACATTATGAAATTAAATTAAAAGATATAGGTAAAAGTTTATATTGTTCTTCTCCCATGGGTAATTTCATAAACTTCCCATTAATAATAAAGGCGTAGTTGTAATGATTTGCAAAGATTCCAACCCAATACCATATGTTTTTTATAAACATTATGAAATTAAATTAAAAGATATAGGTAAAAGTTTATATTGTTCTTCTCCCATGGGTAATTTCATAAACTTCCCATTAATAATAAAGGCGTGTTTGATATTTAATAGGTTGACCTCTAAATTATATTTATAACAAATGTCTAAACCAGTTTAAAAAAACGTCGAGTCGAACCGGACTCACCCGGTTCGACTCGGAAATCACAATGGATGGATCGAATCGGCGAAAAAAACGGGAATCGTCCGGTTCTAGAGAGAACCGGACGATTCTGCACAGTGACTCGCCGATTCACTGTACGGAATCGGCGAGTCCAGTACGGTTTTTTTTTTTTTTGTAATCCATGATAGATTTTTTTGTAATACTTGATTGATTTTTTTGTAATCCATGATCGAATTGTTTTTTTTTTTTTTTGTAATCCATGATCGAATTTTTTTATTTTTTTTGTAACCCATGATAGAATTTTTTGTAATCCATGATCGAATTTTTTGTAATCCATGATCGAAATGTTCGTTTTTTTTTCTTGTAATCCATGATCGAATTTTTTGTTTTTTGTTTTTTTTTTTGTAACCCATGATAGAATTTTTTGTAATCCATGATCGAATGTTTTGTAATCCATGATCGAAATGTTTGTTTTTTTTTTGTAATCCATGATCGAAATGTTTGTTTTTTTTTTTGTAATCCATGATCGAAATGTTTGTTTTTTTTTTTTTTAATCCATGATCAAATTTTTTGTTTTTTTTGTTTGTTTTGTAACCCATGATAGAGTTTTTTGTAATCCATGATTGAATTTTTTGTAATCCATGATCGAATTGTTTTTTTCTTTTTTTGTAATCCACGATCGAATTTTTTTTTTTTTTTTTTTTGTAATCCATGATCGAATTTTATGTAATCCATGATCGAATTTTATGTAATCCATGATCGAATATTTTGTAATCCATGATTGAATTTTTTGAAAATTTGTGATTTTTTTTTTTTAATCCATGATCGAATTTTTTTTGTAATCCATGATAGAATTTTTTGAAAATTTGTGATTTTTTTTTTTAATCCATGATTGAATTTTTTTTTGTCATCCATGATAAAAATTTTTGAAAATTTGGGATTTTTTTTTTTTAATCCATATCGATTTTTTTGAAAATTTGTTTTTTTTTTTTTTAATCCATATTATTCAAAGAGAAAATGAGAGAGATGATGATTCTGAGGCCACCCTATCCCAGCCATATTATTCACATATCGAGTCCCAACAGCAACAGTGTAGGGATGAGCACAACAGTGCAGGTGAGCATGAAGGATGGACAATCTTCGGGGATTTTAGATTAGGAACACAACAAAACACTAACACTCAGGGATTTAGAAATAGTCAGACGGTTGCTAATATCGATGATTCGTTTTTAGATCGAATCAATGAATTATTAAACGAATTCAATCAATGGCACCAGCGTGACCAAGAAGAGCAATAACATCGTCTATCATTTTATTTTTAGATCATATGTTACTAATTTTATGCTTTATTGTAGTTCATGTATGTTGATATATTTATTCCATGATAATTCTATGTTTATCCTTTTGTGTGATGTAAATTAAATGCTGAATGGCGGTTCATGCAGGGAAAGAACATATCAATATTCGCATATTCATTCAAAAACATGAAAATTCTTAATGGAGTACCCTCATTTTTTATTGAATTCCTAAAAAACAATATTTATAATGAATTTTAATATTTTTTTCGGATCTTTTTTAAGCTTTATTCTGATCGATTCACCCGATTCCCGATCCGTATAGCCGATTCGCCGATCCGGATCGGTTTTTTGAGAGCCCGATCCGGGTCACTGATCCGTTTTTTAAACCATTGGTATAAACCAATTTTTTTTTAGTGTTAGTCGCCACTTCTCATTTTACATGTTATTTTGGAAGTTGCAGGTATAATTGCGGGAAGCTCCTAGTTCTAAAGCCGCAACTTCCTGAATCAAACACGTCCTTTTTGAGTTCTACAAAATTTTGGACTCATAAGATTGGTAATATTTCTCTAAATTTTTATAATCAAACTAGTACCATTTATGACAATCTACAAATCTTTTTAAATTGAAAAGATTATATATTCCTATGGGAGTAGTGTGTATATTTGCTCCCTCAGGAGAAACATTTCTTGGAACCCTAGATTTTTGGAGATGTAACGTACTAAATTTAGCATCAAGTTTTGGACGGTTAGATCTAGGTATTTGAAAACTAATATCCTTTTTTTTTTTTTTTTTGGGTATGCATCTAGAGATTCTAAAGTTTGACCAAAAAAAATTTGAACAAGTAAATCCTCCTAAAAAAATAATTTGTGATCAAGAAAATTCCCTAAGTAGGTTTTTTGCTCAAGAGAGCATATGTACAACATGCTCCTATGAGAGAACTAATTTTGTAGGATTGAGTCTTGGTTTGGGTAGATGCTTTCAAAAATATGGTAATGAATGTTGACCATAGGAAATGCATAATTTTTGGTACCCAACAAGATCACAATCATCTTTAACCATTAGATATGAAATCATGCAAGTGATAAATTATTTGCTTAGCCCCAAAAAATTTTTTCCTTTTCTTCTTTTGAATTTTGTCAGATATTCCTGACTATCTGATTTCACATCTGATAATTAGGAATGACGATGACCTTCTAATACCATGGAAATATTGAAATACATTCCCTAAATTTCAAGTATCAACTTTAGATTTAAGTGAAAGGAACACAAAAACCATGGTTTATGTAAAAGAAAAAATTATGTCCAGACAATTAAATTTTGTAATTATGGACTGGTTCAAATTTATGGAAAATTTATTTGTATGTCTATTTTTTTTCAATTTTGCCCCTCACTCCAATGTTGAAAATATCGGACTGCGTTTTTATTTTATTTTTGTAAAAATTTTGAAACATAAGGACTTGTCCGAGGTTTGAATTCTCAAACTACCCTATAGTTTATAGTTTTTGTTTTGAAATATAGGGTTTGATGTTCAAGACATTGGACTAAAATTTATAAAAAGAGAGCCAAATAGGTTAGTCTGATGTTCATGATATTGGACACCCACCCAACTACCACCTATGTGGATGATGTTTCTCTGCTTTTATGGATGATCTTTAATGGAATAGATGATGTTTTCGACAATGTGGTTTTGTTATGGATGATGTACATTTGATGTTCGTGATAATGTGGTTTTATTATAGTTAATGCCTTTAATGAAATTATACTTTCTCTATGATACAATGGATGAAGTGATTGTGGATACGGAAGATGTATGGATGATGTCTTTGTTAATCCAAATACTTTCATAATAACATTTAGCCTTTGTTATCTGTAGCTATGGATCCCCAACGCCGTCAGCTGTTGGTAATATTTAGTGTTGTATATACAATGTGTTGCATAGCATGTTGGTATATCACTGCCCAATAGAGAAGAGAACATGTTCACCCTCGCAAGTGCTTCAACAAGTTGCAAGTGGAGTAGTTTGCTTACCTCGATCTTTGTAATTTGCTATAGGAGAGGTCACTGATTACTGACACACAATATTTGGCAGTTCTGGAACAAGTTGCAATATTCTTAAGCACCGTAACACACGATCAGCGGAATAGGGTGGTCCAAAAACGTTTACAACATTTAGGGCAAACCATAAATTTCTTCTTCAATAGAGTTTTAAAGGCAATCTTAAAATTGGAACCCTTGTTTATGCAACCACTCGGCAATGAAACACTTACGCAAATTGCTAGTGATACACAGAGATTTTACCTATATTTCAAGGTAAGCAATTGTCATGGCATCCACATTGTCGTTCACACATGATAGTTAAATCTGATAAGGGTATGATATTTTGTCTTAATAGGATTGTGTCAAAGCCATTGATGGGACTCACATCGTTGAGTGAGTTAGAAGTCAGTTTACGAAATAGAAAAGGCTTTCTAAGCCAAAATGTTATAGTTGCGATTGGTTTTGACATGCATTTCCATTGCATAATTGCTAGATGGGAGGGATCCACATCAAACTCTGAAGTCTTGTATGGCGTAATTAGTAAGGAACACAATAGGCTCCTAGTGATTGAGGGTCAGTCTATTGGATTCTTTCTTCCATGAAACTTTTCTTTCTTCCATGAAACTTTCTTATTATTTGGGCGTATAAATTACTCACTCCATAAACGTAGATTAGGAAAATAGTACCTCGTGGATGGTGGCTCCACTATGTGTGGTTTCCTTGGAGTATATCAAAGAGTTTGTTATGATCTAAATGATTTTGCATCAGGCCCACAAGCTCATCAGGATCACAAAGAGTTATTCAATATACGACATTCAACACTTAGGAATGTGATGGAGATGACATTTGAGCTGTGGAAGGCAAGATTTCTTGTACTCAGAAATCAAATGCAATATCCCCTGAGAACACATGTTGATGTAGTTGTTGTATATCCAATATTGCACAACTACATCATATTGACAAGATGAGCCAATAGTAGAACAGAAATGTGATTCTGAATGAGGGTTGAGAGACAACTAGTAGATGAAGGAGATGACCATTTTTTGCAATTGACAAAGGGAAAAATGATCATGATGATGACGTCCGCCTATGAGATGCAACGTTTTAGATATGGGAGGCCTACGCTCATCGATGGAGGCTATTTTATTGTATTGGTTTTGTGAACTTGATGTGTGTACCATATTAAATGGTTGTTTGTTGAATGTGACTTATTTAAATATAAATTGACATGGGTATGAAATTATGAAGTTGGGTTTCAATGTATTTGACTTATCTAACTTGTCATTCTTATATCGTATGTAAAATTGTATTTTGATTGTTAGGTTGGTTTTGGTTAGATTTTGCTTTCCTGTTTTGCAAATTGGCGTACTATACTCTTGCTTAGTGGCACCTGGGGTCTTGTATGTTTACATATTGTTTGAAAAAATCATTTGACTAGTATTTACCTCTTATTGATTTATTTTCTATGGTATTATTTATCGTATGTTGTTTTTGGTTCCTTCACTAATTTGTACAATGACTAGCATGCCTTTTAGATTGAGTGGATTTCAACTATTTTGTTGTGTTCAATCAATGCATTGATCTTTTAGTCATTTTTTGTCTTAATTTAGGTCATATGTTATCACCGTATTTGTTATTTTGATATTGTATTGTCTTTAATTTGAGACTGCAACAGGAATGTCGACAGTATCTTCAAACCATGGGGGCATCCAATGCTGTGTATGTCATCACTGTGATGTTGATTGTGTTGTATACAAATCAAACACCAGAGGCAACCCGAATGGACTATGTTATCGATGTATACAGATGAAACTACGTTTCTGTAGTGTGTGATGGGTATATCTCATTGAATTTTGAGTTTCATCTAATAAACACAGAGTATATTGAGGGAAATAGATCCAACCAGATAAATAGTCATTTTCGAAGAGATAAAAAATGGCTACTACTTCAGACATTGGTGTTAGTTTATCTATTAATTTTCCCACTGCTTTAGCATTTCTCAACGCATTTGCGATATCGAATTGCAACCATTTAACGATAGGGTATACTTTCCAAAACGGCATCTAAGGAACTAAGAAGCAGTCCAAGACACTCTGAAACAATTGTAAACAAGTTTGTCAATTTTGATTGGAAAAATTATGTAAGGTTTTTAAATTGGATGCCTGCTGCCTTGAGAATGCCAAAACCGAGCTTATGGACCATGCTAAATTGGACTCTGCTGTTTACATTCGGATTTATCTTGTTGGTCTGAAGTTGTTTGTCTCGATTACACTTCTTGCCTTTTCTGTCTTAGTGCCTGTTAATTGGACAGAAGCAACACTGGAGCACCAATCGCTCGATTTAACATTCAACAAAATAGACAAACTTTTTGTATCCAACATTGCTTATGGATCAAAGAGATTTTGGATTCAAATGACAATGGCATATGCTTTTACATTTTGGGCATGTTATGTTCTCTATAAAGAATATGAGATAGTAGCATCAATGAGGTTACTCTTTCTTGCATCTGAAGTCCGCCGCCCAGATCAATTTATGGTGATTGTAAGAAATGTTCCTACGGATCCTGATGAATCTGTCAGTGAGCATGTCGAGCCTTTCTTTTATGTCAATCATCCTAATCACTCCCTCACCTATCAAGTTGCCTACAATGCAAACAAACTTGCTAGAATAGTGAAGAAAAAGAAAAGTTTACATAATTGGCTCGACTATAACCAAAACAACTGTGCTAGAAATCCCAGTAGACGGTCTACTAGAGAGGGAGGCTTTTTAGGTCTTTGGGGGGAGAGCATGGATTCTATCGACTTTTATACTATTGATATTGATAAGTAATCGAAGGTAGAAGAAATTGAGCGGGAAAGGGTTATAAGTGATCCTAAGGCAATAATGCTTATGCCATTCGTTTCATTTAGGACTCGATGGGCTGCAGTAGTTTGTGCACAAACTCAGCAATCAAGAAATCCAACATTATGGCTAACAGAATGGGCTCCCAAGCCTCATGATGTGTACTAGCATATTCTTACATTTCCACTTGTTAGTCTCACAATTCGAAGGCTGATTATCAGTGTGGCACTTTTTTTTCTCATTTTCTTCTATATAATTCCCATCACATTTGTGCAATCCCTTGCAAATATTGAGGGCATTGAGAAGGTTGTTCCTTTCTTAAAGCCTTTGATTAAGAGAAAGGATGTAAAGTCATTCATTCAGGGTTATCTTCATGGGCTTCTTTAAATATATTCCTTATCATTCTGCCAACAATACCCATGGCCATGTCAAATATTGAAGGTCGCATAGCACACTCAATTTTAGAGAGAAGATGAGCAGCAAAATATTATCTTTTTATATTGGTTAGTGTATATTTGGAAATATACTTAAAGGGACGGCATTTGAGCAACTTAAAATGTGTATAAATCAATCTTCGGATGAGATCGCAAAAACAATTGGTGTATCCATTCCCATGAAAGCAGCATTTTTCAAAACATATATTTTGGTTGATGATTGGTCTGGAGTTGCTGCAGAGATCCTCAGATTGAAACATCTGATAATGTATCATTTGAGTAATACACTTTTAGTGAACACAGAAAAGGATAGAGAAGATACATTGAATCCTAGGAGTTTGGGTTTTACTTCACCTAAACCTCAATTGCACTCGTATTTCTTGCTTGATCTTGTTTATGCCATTGTGACGCCCATTCGTCGTTCTTTTATCTGTCTTCTTTGGCCTGACATATATGGTTTACCAATATTAGATCTTTACAATCAAGAGTATGAAAGTGTAGCATCATTCTGGCCAGATATACATGGTTGTACAATCATTGCTATGGTTATATCACAACTCGTACTCATGGGATTGATGAGCACAAGAGGTGCAGCTCAATCAACAACAATACTCATTCCTCGTCCCATACTAACTATATGGTTCCATATGGTGTGTAAAGCCGGTTTGAATATGCATTTGTCAAATTTCCTTTACAAGAAGTAATGATGAAACACGTTGGAGGGGCATACTGAACCAAATCTGAATCTTAAAGCCTATCTACAAGATGCATATATCCATCTGGTTTTTAACGATGGAAATGGTCACCACCAACCAAAACCAGGGTTTGAGGAGGAGAGTAACCCACACGTTCCAACAAAGTGACACTCTCAATTGTCAACTCCGGCACGAAGCAACCATGGTTCAAACTCAATTTCATCAACTTCTAATACCAATGTGTAAGAAACTACAAGTTTGTTAAGTCTAACATGCCTCTTGGGTTTGGGTTTATATATTGTAAATGCTTTGACGCATGATATTTTTTTTTAAGGAGCCACCTTATTTTAATACCAATATGTGAAACTTGAACTTGACAAAATCATTGAGCCCCCACCATTCTAATGAATCTGTTAAACAAAAAAAATCTCAGGCACCTAAACTATACTCAAACTTACATTAAAATACAAGATATTGTTCCTACCATTCCCATATATACTGATTACAATATATACATTTCATATTAACTTAGTACACAATATATACTTTCCTTTCACGTCAACGATATAGCAAATTTGAGGAGCCGAAATGCACCACAGTGGGCAAGAATCACAAGAACACAGCCTAAAAATTCAAAACCACTGCCAATACAACAATCTGGTCTTGTTGACCAAGGGTAGTTGAGACATTTTTGTATTTCCTATGTGTATCTATTGTTCTTATTGTTGTACTCGTCTCTTTTATTTTCATAATTGCATTGCTCAAGAACATCTCTTAAACCTGTAAAATCTTGTTATTGACACACATTTCGGTGGTAGTTGACATTGTCGAGAGACCGCTTGAATTTTGAAGGACAATGAAGTTTATTATACAACCTCTCATCCGTCGTCTATTTATGACATTTGTTGAGGCATTGAATAAACTCGCCACCAAAACTATACTGTAATATTTGGGGCATTTTGAATTGTAAGAGAGAGAGTGTGTAGTTAGAGAGAGTGTGTAGTTATGCATGACATGAACATACAGAGAGAAAGAGAGAGATGTGGCGCATGACATGAAGAATATTTGTACGATAACATGCAGATACAACCTTGTACAAATATTGAACATAGCAATTGAGAAAGAATGAGTCAAAAGTACGCATAGAGAGAGAGAGAGAAAGAGGTCCCAACGCATTGCCGCCCAAACAACTATAATAACGAAAATTTGGCTGCCTTGGGAGGCCTAGACCACAAAACGCCTAACCATAGCCTAAGCATTGGGGTCTGGGCGGGCATGCCTAAGGCTGGTGCCTAGGCGGTCTGAGCCTCTACCTAGTGCTACCCCTTCAAAAAATAAATAATTCAAATCCACCCAAACAAAAATAAGGCATAGTATTGCTCTTCTCTCTCTCTCTCTCTCTCTCTCTCTCTCTCTCTCTAGTTCATGTGCTCTCTCTGCATGTGAGAAAAAGAAAAAGATGGACTCCAAGAGTTTGATACGCGGCCCCCGTCTCTCTCAGATACCCGTACACCCACAAAGGTACACATGGACCCATGTGTTATGTTTCTACATGTAAGAAGAAGATGACCTTCAAGTGTTCGATACGAGGTCCCTCTCTCTCTCTTCATATCCTCCAAGTGTTCGAGACCTCTATCTCATAAATATAGATCCCAAAGAAAAAATAAAAAAAGAAGATAATCTTTAAGAATTTCATATGAGACTTCATGTACACACATACACAAACTAAACACATACACACACATGCACAAAATACACATACAAAACATCATATGGCCCCCACCCCAACCCCCTTCCCGTAGGGCTGCAGCACATATCCCTTAGGGCGGCAGCACATAAGAGTCCAAATCCCTAGCTGCCTAAGCGGTCACATCCGCCTTTAAGGCTGCAGCACATAGGAGTCCAAACCCCTAGCCGCCTAAGAGGCCACATCCGCCTTCTTAAAAATTAACAAGGATGGTCAAGACATTTTGACATGCCACATCATCTAATTGGACCAACTTGAAAGTAACTTACTTTCAACCCATAAACCAAGATAAATAAATAAAAATAAGAAATTTGTCATTTACTACTTAATTGAAATTCTATGATAGAAAATATATGATATTCATGATTAAGAGTGATCATAGTGTCCTCACTCACCCCTAAAACTGGGTGGCAACGGGTCTTATGGGACACAGACTGGAGTCAACGGATCCGATTGGACCCAACTCAAATATTAAAATATATATGTATTTAAATATCATTTAATATATTTTAATAAATTGAGAAACGTGGGACCCTGACCCGAATAGTATTCAGGTCCAAGATTTGAACCCGGACCCAACCCGCCAGGTCCAATATTTGGACTCATACCCAGACCTCGGTCGGGCCTAGCCATCAGTTCCTGGTAGTGATTTTGAAAAAGTCTTGAGCTATATTTGAATTAAGATGAGAGGTGATATAGTAGTGGAGGGACCATGTTGTGCGAGCCAAATGACATGAGTTGTAGTGGGAAGAATGGTAATTTCCCATATCCCTCCTCATGTGGTTATGCTAGTGAATTGTTAAATTACTATTTTACCCTCATAAATCTCACAAGGATTTTTAATTGAGAAAAATGACAATGACATACTGGTTAGAGTAGACGAGTAACTTTTCTCACATTTCTCTTGTGTAGAAGTCTGTTTCCCATTACATAAGGGATTTCAAAAATCACTATCAGGATCAAGAAATGGTGGGAATATAACTAGTTCCAACAAAGTATTGAAACTGACTGGTACCCCTTAAGCCCCTAGGTTTTTTGTTTAATTTTTTTTCATTCTTAATTCCTTTTTTGGTATATTTTAATATTTAAAAGTCCCCATAACTTCTTTTTTTGTTTTGTTCTAACTTTTTATTTGTTAACATTTTCCTGGATCATCAATGCAGAAGGATTCAAATCAGCGATCCAATATAAGATTGATGGGTTAATGATCCAACCCAGTTATTTGTTTACTGGAACAATGGTTTTCAATATACAATAGTGATTAAAAAAAAAAAACTGCTCCAAATCAGGAATCACCCGATCCAACTCAGGATCAGACCGGCCTAGTCACCTGACAGAATAGGGATTGAGTTCAATTTATTAGCATGTGCCCAATTCTATTAGAAAATTGGGCTTGTCTATCACGAAACTGGACGATCTGGATCAACTAAATCACCTATTTCCCACTCGTTTTATGTTTCTTATTTTATTTTTAAAATTTTAACTTATTATTCAAAAAACAATTTACCGTTCCGATCTAACCGGATTGGGCTAGCTAGTGACCGATCCAACCACCCAATCTAGGTTTTAACGCACTCTAAGTTATTGGAAAAATGACGATCGGGATTGGGAATTAGTTGGGACCAACTTTGATTGTGATAGACTCATCAGTTCTTTCAGGATCTGTTTGATAACTAAAAGGTAAACTTTCCCTAAAAATCATAAGTTCTTTTTTGTTGGGAAGAAAGAAGATCTCAGAAGGAAGTTCCCGTGTTTGATAACCTACCAAATTTAAAGAAACTCTGTGTACCTGTGTTTGACAACCTGTTAAAATACTAGACCTATAGCAATGCTATATTTTAATAAGTTTTAATGTTTTTCCTTTTTGGGGATCAAATATGAATTGAAACTTAACTACTTTGCATTCAAATATGCATAGGTAATATCCACATGAGTTTTGATGGAAGCCTATTTTATATTTTGTGTGAAATTTGATGAATGGACTTCTCCCTTCCCCTTTCCTCTATTCTCCTTCTTTTCCCAATAAAGAGAGTTCGATTGAGAGAAAGAAATGTCCTAAATAACCCTTGGATTTCGATCATTGGACAATGGTCCTAGAGATAGATTTGACAAGAGTGAGAGGTGAAGAAAATACCCCAAATATTATAGTACAATTTTAGTGGCCAACGCCTCGACAAATGTCATAAAGAGAAGAAAGAAGAGATGTTATATATAAACTTCATTGTCCTTCAAAAGTCAAGTAGTCTCTAGACAATACCACAACCTGAAATAAGTATCAACAATAAGATTTTACAGGTTCACAACATGTTCTTGAACAATACAATTTTGAAAAAGAAAAAATCGAGTACAACAATAAGAACATTACATAAGAAATACAAAATATGTCTCAACTGCTCCTGATCAAGAAGGCTGGAATGTTGTACTGGCATTGGCTCCTGAATTTTTAGGTTGTGTTCCTGTGATTCTTATGGGTGACTCCCCAGTGGTGCATTTCAGTGCCTAAAATTTAGCACGTTGTTGATATCTTCTATGTACTCATCACACCACTTAAATAATTTGCATTTCTCATCCTGACATATATGACATTTTCTTTGTATAGTCTATTTGGGTTGCCTCTGTTAGTTGATGTATATACAACACAATCAATATCACAGAGAGAGCATAGACAGGATTTGAGGCCCCCACTGTTTGTTGATGTTGTCGACATTATTGTTGCAATCACAAATCAAAGATGATATAATATCAAAAAAACAAATGTGGTGATCATAGATGACCTCAATCAAGACCAACAATAGTAATAACTAAAAGATCAACACATTGATTGAGCATAATAAAATAGTTGAAATCCACTCAGTCTAAAGGGCATGCTTGTCATTGTACAAATTAGTGAAGGAACCAAAAACAGCAAATGATCAATAATACCATAGAAAATAAGCACTTCAATAAGAAATAAATAATGCATATATGATTTTATCAAAACAACATGTGCCAATAAGCAAGAGTAGAGTGCACCAATTTGTAAATATGAAAGCAAAAATCCAACCAAAATAAACCCAACAGTCAAAAAATAATTTACATATGATGTAAGAATGACAAGTGTTAGAGGAGTCAAATATAATGAAACCTAACTTCATAATCTCATACCCACATCAATTGATATTGAAATAAGTCACATTCAACAAACAAGCATTTAATATGGTACACACATCAAATACACAAAACCAATGAAATAAAACAGCTTCTAATGATAAACGTATGTCTCTCACATCGGTAACGTCGCATCTCGTAGGGGGGCACCATCATCATGATCATTTTGCCCCTGAGTCAGTTGCGAAAAACTATGATCTCCTTCATCTACCAATTGTCTCTCAACCTTCCTTTGGAATCATATCTCTCTTCTACTATTAGCTCCTCGTGTGATCATAATGTAGCTGTGTAATAGTGCATATGCAACAACTATGTCAACTTGTGTTCTCAGGGAATACTGCTTTGATTCTTGAATACAGGAAATATTGCCTTCCACAGCCCAAATATCCTCTCCACCACGTTCCTAAGTGGGGAATGTCGTTTATTGAATAACTCTTTGTGGTCCTAAAGAGCTGAGCCTGATACAAAGTCGTTTAGGTGGAAGCAAACTCTTCGACAGTCCTAAGAAACCACGCATAGTAGGTAACCACCATCCATGAGGTAGTATTTTCATGATCCATGTTTGTTGAATGAGTAAATTATATGCCCAAATAACAAAAAGGTTTCAAGCAAGAAAGAATCCAATAGACCTACCCTAAGGCACTGCAAGCCTATTGGTTCCCTACTAAGTGTGTTATAAAGGACTTCGGAATCTAATGTGGATCCCTCCCATCCTGCAAATATGTAATGGAAGTGCATGCCGAAATCAACCGCATCCATAATATTCTGGCCGAGAAAACATTTTTTGTTTTGGAAGCTATTATGCAACCGCTTCTAACTCTTGCAGGATGTGACTCTCGTCAATAACTTCGACATAATCCTATTAAAAAAAATCATACCCTTATTAGTATTATCTTATATGTGTGAACAACAATGTGGATGCCATGACAATCGCTTACTTTAAAATATGAGAAAAATCTATGTGTATCACCAACAATGTGCATAAGTGTTACATTGCTTGGTGGTTGCACGAACAAGGGTTCCAATTGTAAGATCGCCTTTAAAACTCTATTGAAAAATAAATTTATGGTTTGCTCTTAATATTGGAAGCGTTCTTGGACCATGCTATTCTACTAATTGTGTGAGAGAGTGCTTAAGAATATGGAAACTTGTTCCTCGGCTGTTAGTAGTCAATTATCTCTCCTATTGAAACTATAAAGATCGAGGAAAATTTAAGTATAGAAAAATTAATGCACCAAAAGTCATGATCCATCAAAAGTTAGAACTAAATCCAGAAAAATGTGGCACTCCAATATTCAATAGGTTTCTCAGGCATCCATGGGCAACACTATGATTTTACTACTAAAACTATGATCAAAGGGTTATGGCGATAGAAAGAGATAATTAATCGATAGATAAAGAGAGAATGGAACTAGGGTTTTCGTTGGGGCATTAGATTGCAGAGAAACAATACTACGATATACAGATATGAAAGTGAAAGGGATATAGAGCGAGATAAAGAGATACCAAAGTTTTGAAGAAATAGGATTTTAGAGACATAGAAACTCACCTGGAAGAGGCTTCAGGAAAATGAGGAAGGACTGGGGTAGGGTGTTGTGGTGGGTAGATGTAAAAAAGTTCTTGTTGTAGAGAGAGAGAGAATCGATTTGGGGGATGCAATAGAGCAGGGGAGAGAGATGGATTTGAGAGAATCGAAAAAGAGAGAGAGAGAGAGAGAGAGAGGATAGTTACATGTGATAACTGAGGAGGCAATGGCTTGAGGAGGGAGGTCAATGTGGGTTTTTTATGAGAATATGCTTTGAGGAAGAAGCCATTTTTCAAGGGCCAACTTCGCATTTTAAGTTCCATCATTTTAGACGGAACTTTTTTTCTTCAACACGATGGTGTAATAACCCCCCATGAGAATTTCTTCTTAATGTATAAGTTTTGTTCATCAAAGACAAGAGTTATATAGCAATGGGGAAGTTACTTCTTCCTCCCCTAACTTTCAGTTATCAAACACACCCTCGGAGAACAAAGCAGCCTACCAGGCGATCTAGATAGGTCAAATGTCCCTATTCCCACTTGTTTTATTTTTTATTATTATTTTTTTATTATTCTTCAGATGTAAATATATTATTTAAAATATTTTCTAACTGATTCCCATATTGGATAATCAATGTGGCCCGATCTGGTGGTTGGATCGATCTCGCCGGTGACAGCTCCTGTCATGCAATCTAGGTTCAAAACACCGAAAACAACAAAGTTTTGCTCCTCTAGAAACTCTTGTCATAGGGATATTTAAATAAATGTTGGGTTCATAAGAACGATTTCTCAATAAAAATTTACTTCCTTGATTCACACAAGCTCAATTGACCACATGAGTAGTAGGAAGATATGGACCATGTAATGTGTGAAAGTGTGGTCAAGATTGCATAAAGTAGACCACATTGAGAAGCCATTGGTTCCACATATAAGAAACATATGTCTCCAATTTTTTAACTCCATTAGGAAAAAAAAAAAAAAAAGGCTAACCAAGGTCTTTTGTGCTCAACTTTCACGAGTTTTTGGCATGTAGTATTAGTTGACATTGTACAATATGAATGAATGTTATTTGCAGTAAATTTTTATTTACAATCGGCTGTTGTTTGTTATATAAAAATTTACTGCAAATAACATTCATTCATATTGTACAATGTCAACTAATACTACATGCCAAAAACTCGTGAAAGTTGAGCACAAAAGACCTTGGTTAGCTTTTTTTTTTTTTTTTCCTAATGGAGTTAAAAAATTCTCCTTCTTTTTTTTTTTTTTCCTAGGCAGCTGCCCAAGGCCTGAGCCTCACCCAGGGGAAAAAATTCCCCTTGTTAAGAGGCAGTTTTGGTGTTTTTTAAAAAAAATAAAGGGGGATGAAAGTATTTTTTAAGCTCATTTGAAGCCTAAACCCCATTTTAGAGCAAGAAAAACCTCTTAAAAATAGATTTTTGTGATTTTCATAGGATTAAATAGTTTTTCAAAGTTACAAGAAACTGATCCAAACATCACATATTGAGATTAGATTTAGTTTTGGATTTTTTTAGGTCTATTAGATGGTGTTTTAGAAGATTTTGACATTAGAAAATATCTCAGAGGTGAAAGTTTAGAAATCGAGCAATCAAAGTAAGTGAAAAATTTTATTTTTTAGATTTTTTGTATTATTTTGAGATATCTTCTTCAGGATCTAATCGAAAGCAGTGATCCAAAATGAAAATATTGCAACAACCCGAATCCTTTGGATAAAAATTGCATGAGATGCAAATAAAGTAAAAATGATACAAAATGGGGCATAAACCGGTTTAATAAACATCTTGCCGGTATTAGCAAGTTAACGTCCCCAGTGACAAGCCGACACTTGTGCCAATATTGTGGAAGAGAGAGATGAAGAAGAGTTTGTGGATGATATCGCATAACCCATCTATGATGATGAGACAAATTTGGTGCAAGAAGAGATCAAACCCGAGGCAAGCTTGGTGATTTGTCGAGCTTTAACCACTCTAAAGGTGGACTCTAGCAAGGATTGTTGAGATCCAATATCTTCAAAACCCGTTTGCAAATCAGGTGGAAAGGTGTGCATCGTTGCTATTGATGGAGGAAGTTATGAGAATATTGTTCACAAGAAATCGTGGACAAACTCAAGTTGAAAACCGAACTGCACCCAAGACCCTATCAAATTGTATGGTTCAAGGTGGAGTCATATTTACATTGGCTGTAAAAAGAAGAAGTAACACCCATGAGTGTACCTAGTGAGTTGAAACCCCTTTTAGAGGAGTTCAAGGACATCAACCTGATGATCGACCAAATGGATTACCCCGACTAAGGGATACCAAATTGATTTGCCAAACAAGGCTCACTATCATATGAGCCCAAAAGAACACGAGGAACTTTACCAACAAGTTACAGACCTACTCAATAAGGGGTTTATCTGACAAAACATGAGTCCATATGCGGTGTCAGCATTGTTAGCCGCAAAGAAGGATGACCATGGTGGATGTGCATTGATAGTCATGCTATCAACTGGATCACTATCAAATACAGGTTTCCAATTCTAAGGTTAGATGATATGTTGGATATGTTGGGGGTGCCCAAGAGTTTCCTAAATCGATCTAAGAAGTGGGTGTTACTAAATTCGAATGAAGTCGGGTGATGAATGAAAAACCACATTTAAGACTTGCGAGCGTCTATATGAGTGGCTTATCATGCCATTTAGTCTTACCAATGCGCCTAGCACTTTCATACATACGGTGAACGAGGCTCTTTGGCCATTTATAGGCAAATTCGTTGTTGTCTATTTTGATGATATCCTTGTGTCTTGACCCAAAAGAACACATTATACACTTAAGGGTTGTGTTAACCTCTCTAAGGAGTGAAAAACTTTAGATTCATCTTAAAAAATGCTACTCCTTAACAACTTGCCAAATTTTCCTAGGCTTTGTTTTTTCCTCTACAGGTGTATAGGTGGATGAAAATAAAGTAAAGGCTTTCCAAGAATGGATGAAAGTAAATTAAAGGCTATCCAAGAATGGCCTTAACCTCAAAGCATCCATGATGTGCGAAGTTTTCATGGATTGGCTTATTTTATCAAAGGTTTATCAAGAATTTCAATACCATCTCAGTGCCCTTAACTGATTGCATGAAGAAGGGAGAATTCCATTGGTCATCATCCACCGAGCAAAGCTTTTAACTTGTTAAAGAAAAGCTCTCAATTGTGCATGTGCTTGCACTACCCAACTGTAATAAGGTGTTTGAGTTAAATTGTGATGCATTAAAAGTTCGTATTGGTGGAGCGTTCAATTAAGAAGGGTATCCAATAGCCTTTTTTTTTAGTAAAAAACGCAATGAGGCTATGCGGAACTTCCAAACATATAGACTTGTATGTCGTTGTGCAAGCCCTTCGACATTTGTGCCAAATTCGGCCCAACCAAACAAAGCATTGGAGGACCTTGTTGAATCTATTGTGAAAATCCATAAAGATGTTCACCAAAGACTCGAAGCAAGAATGCAAAGTACAAAGAAATGGCCGACAATCATTGGCGCAAGGTCTTCTATAAACGAGATTTTATATGGGCATACCTAAAGAAACAAAAATTTCTTGAGCTCAAAAAAAAGAAGGTTAGACTATGTCACATACTTGAGCGGATAAACAATAACTCCTACACAATTGAACTTCCACCGCATATTTGTACTCACCTTGCTTTCAATGCGTGAGATCTCACTGAGTATTACGGTGTTTCGAATACAAACTCGAAGGAGAGTTCTTTAGATCATGGGTAGGATGATGTAGGTTAATTTAAGACCCAAAAGTCGAACTTGGAGAAGTAGTTCCCATAAGATTTGAATGCGGGAAAGAGAGTACCAATGAAAGTTAATTTCCAGAATTGGGGGTAGGTATACACTTAGGAGCTGGCGAGTTTTTTTTGGTAAGAAATTGAGTAGCTTTTAATTTGTATTGGAAATGTGAAACAACATGCATAAAAGGGTTAGGGTATGCCATTTTGAACTCAGATTATGTAATTTACAAATATACAAGGGTTTGAAACTTTTTGGATTATGAGATTTTTAATATTTTATGATGTATACTCATATTCCCCTACCCCCACTCCTCTTCTTCATCCTAGGTTCTAGGCCGCAGAGTCCCAGACCCAGATTCAGATCCAAATCCAAATTGTTTATAAGGGACCCGGACCCGACCCAAAAAAAAAAAAACAGAGAGAGGAAAGAAAGAGATCGAAATCTCATAAATAAATTTATGAGAGGATTAATCCCCACCGTACATTTTATAGAAGAATAATGGTGGGATCAAACACATATTTCATAAATATGTTAACTATCTATGCATTATTTAAATATTATATATATATATATATATATATATATATATATAATAAAATTCGGCTTGGGTCCATATGGACCCAGACCTGACCCATCGGGTCCAAATCTTGGACTCATACCCAGACCTAGGTCCTGGATCTTGGGTCTATGGGTCCCAATTGCCACCCCTACATGTGTGCTCGTCTTTTCTGAAATTTGGAATTCATAGCCTCTAAAAATAAAAATCACCTCACCTATATAACTAAGTAGACTGACCTGGCTTGTGGGCCTCCAGGCCAATGTGAGAAACATGTATGAACTCATTGCTAAGATGTGTGCAAGCATAGTTTGGATGTGCATATCACTGCTACTAGACTCTCGTATTTGGAAGCTGCAATCACTATATCATATTTGAATACAAATTTCCAGTTTATGTTTTAAAAGTTGAAGATTGTCACTAACCCCAATACTATTTATTTTGTCACCCACTCCTTCAGAGAGTTAATTTTTTAGGACAAAAGGCGCAATACTTGATGTAGTCCTTCATAATGTTTGATGGCTCGGAGTTTACCTTACTATGGAAGGGATCCCTAACAATTGTAGATTCTAATGTAGAGAAGAAGAGGAGGTAAATAGCCATGGCTGGATGGAAGACATGGTTTAAAGAGATGCTTTTGGTAGACCTTGGATCCCCTGTTCTGTTTTCGGTTTTCCTTTTTCCTTCTCTCATGTAAGGGAAAGTGGATTTCTCATCTTTACAGGAAAGTTTATCCTTTTTTGTGCTCTCTTTAGTCAATATTTGAAGAAAATGAGTAATTGTCCTTGATTAATTGAGAGGTACAGCAAGGGTATATATAACAGTATACGAGAACAACTAGATAACGATCCTTGACTGGGTAAATCAAGGATATAGTTACAATCAATAGTTACAACAAACCAAGATAAGTTAAAAATATGTTAACAACTCAAAGAATCTTTTTCAAATTCAAATGCTCTTTCTCTCAATACACTCCGGCAAGATGAGCGTCCAACTGGACGAACGGTCAAATAGTCTCTGAGAGAATAAAAACGAGTAGGAGATAGGCCTTTGGTGAGTATATAAGCGGTCAGATAGTCTCTTAAAAAATGAAAATGAGTAGGAGATAGGTCTTTGGTAAAGATATCAGCGATTTGTGCAACGCTGATAATAAACCGAATATATAATGAACCCCGGGCAACACGTTCTCGAATGAAGTGATAATCAATATCAATATGCTTAGGGTGAGCATGAAGTACCGGATTGGATGCTTACTATGTGGCATTGATGTTATCACAATAAATCACTGGGGGAGAAGGTAAAAATATATACAAGTCTCGAAGTAGAAAGAGGATCCATTGAATATCTGCAGTTGTAGTAGCAAGAGCACGATACTCTGCTTCAGCACTAGACAGAGATATTACAGGTTGCTTCTTTGTGTGCCAAATCAAGAGATTCGATTTAAAGAAAACCCACATGCCAAAAGTAGAACGACAACTATCCGGGCAGCCAACCCAATCTGCATCAGAGTAAGCCTGAAGTGTCTCATCAAAAGAAAGTTTATAGTGATGCCAAGAGTAGGAGTCAATATTTACTCCTAACTAGGTCCTCTACAATTGGATGGAAGCTTAGGCCTTCTCCACAAGTGTTTTCCTAATAAATTGTTTGCCAACTTTAACTTTGGGGTACAAGTCTCCATATGGAGTTCTATTTAGTACTCAACCAGATTACAATAAAGTCTCCATATGGAGTTCTATTTGGTACTCAACCAAATTACAATAGTTTGCGCAACTTAGGGTGTCGTTACTATCAATTTCTTGGCTCTTATCACTCTGATACCATGAAGAGAATGAGTAATTATCCTTTAATTAATTGAATAGTACAGTAAGGGTATATATAACAGTATACAAGAACAATTGGATAAGGATCCTTGACTGAATAAATCAAGGACATAGTTACAGTCAGCCAACCAAGATAAGTCAAAGATATATGAACCACTTAAAGAATCTTTTTCAAATTCAAATGCTCTTTCTCTCAACAATATTCTAGATAAGTATGTTATTAGTGCTTGTGTGCCACTTATGTGCCATGCATGCCCCCCTTTCCTATAGTTTGGCATGGATAGCTCTTTCATGGATTTCTTTCTAAAATTATGATTCTCTTCACCAAATATGATGTGTCCTCGAGTAGGTTTGCCAATTGGGCCTGGATGGCCTTCAAGCTTTGGTTGAGGCCCGGTATGAGCCACATATGGGTATAAGTAATGAGAAAAGATCTGATGATTTATAATTTGAATGAGGGTATGTTTGATAGTGCGGAAGGGCAGAACATGATTCATGTAGCCGCCCTTAAATAGTTGAGATAAGACTCAGATGATAATAATGATGATTCTCAATTAAGTCAAAAAATTTTAGTCCATACTTCATAATCTAATTTTGGACCAATGTTGTCAAATTTGCTTCGAAGTCTTTTTCGATTTGGTGAGAAAAATGAAGCACTTCGATACTTCAGCCGATTCGGTGGAAGATAGACTTTTTTAAATAAAAATATGCAAATAAATTTAGATTTTTATGTATGTAAATAATGGAAAAATTCAAAAAAAAATTCAAAAAAAAAAACTTTTATGTAAATATTTCTTTGCTTAGGTTGAAGAGGCTGAAGGTTCAACCGAAGAGGCCCAAAGCATACCGGAATCTGATCAAAGTAATAGCACTAGGCTTCTCTTTGTTTCGATCTTGGCTTAAAATCCGAATGCTTTGGCCGAAGCGAAGAGAATTTGACAACAGTAATTCGGGCCCAAAGCGGCCCAAATATGACTGAAGCAGCTCGAATCAGACCGAAGCGGCAACACCAGATTTCTCTTCGCTTCGGTCTAGGCCTAAAATCTGAAAGCCTCTTCAGCCGAAGCAAAACGAATTTGACAACATTGATTTGCACATTGTGTTATTTTTGGCTTTATTGTTAACTTGGGCAAGTCCGAGTAACTTGCAACAGGGCCAAGTACCTGGCCCAAGGCGAGTCTATAAATACAAGTTTTCTGAATTTGGATTTCAGCAAATTTGCAAATAAAGACGATGGAAAATATGAAAAAGAGCCAAATGTTGGGAAACGACAATAGAATTTGGATTTCAAACGAATTAAGCATGTTTAATATAAGAAATATGAATCATGTATCCAATGGTCAATTGTTACTTGCACTGAGCTACTAATAATACTTGCACTGAGCTACTAATAATACGCATCATGACAAACCAAATTAGAATTGGCATCAGAAGTTCAAAGCATGAATCCAAATGTAGACTGCACTAAGCTACTAATGTAGAATTGCTGTTGGATCAAGCATGGGCTTATAAGTTCTCATTTAAAAGAAACGCTAATCTTATTAGGGCCCATGCTATGCTAAAATAAAAAAAATAAAAATAAAAAACCATGATGAGAGTATCAATTTCAGTAGAGAGAAACATGTGCAGCTGCCAGAACACTGCAACGTTACAATCACTAAAACTTTACATTATTCTGCAATGGGAAAGCCAAATTAGGAAGTAATAAGATAGCAAACAATTGAAATCCTTTTTACTGTTATATGGTTTCATATTTTATGTGGAGACTTGTCATTTGACAAGACTATCAAAGTGTAGGAAACCTTGGCCCTTTCCAAAAAGAAAAATGTGGCTGTGGCAATCTCAAAAACCTCGCATAGAACACTTGGCCCTTTCCAAAAGAAAAATGTGGCTGTGGCAATCTCAAAAACCTCGCATGTCATTCAATTGACTTTCTAGAATTATGAATTAAAAAAATGATATTTATTAATTACTGATACAGAGCAATCAGAGAAAACTATACTGAACTGTGGTCAATAACATTCAATCAGTTACTGCAAACATAAGAGAACACCACTAAACAAATGTTTTACCCCTTTCACTTTCGTTTCCTTTGTCACTGAGAAAAAGTAAATGTGACAAATGAATATGACATCGACAAGATCCTTGCTCAAGTGATATATTTTTTTATGTAACTAAAAATTTTCTTTTTTAGAAAATGGCATATCACTAAGTTGTTGACAGGATAGAAAAATGCCAAACAAAGGAAGAGAATGATGAAAGGAACAATGAAAGCAGGAATTGGGTGAAAATATCATATCCATTTGCATGAATCTTGGGAGCTTGAGGGGGAACTTGGCACTTAAAAATCAATGGTGATTTGAGAATCGCAGCCCAGATTTTCTAATCAAACAACTGGTTCATTTCCTCCTCTATAGGAACAGGAGATAGCGCACTAGAAACCTTTGAGCAACAACATCTAGAACTGAAATACAAAAAAAGCAAACACAAAAAAGTTATCATGCAACTTGAATATCCAATCTTTTTTTAACTTCTTATACAAAATTCAACATTGAGTTCGTCATTTTTATGTTTGGTAGTTTCAAGTTAAAATATGCCAAAGCAAGTGCAACTTAACTAGGACAATAGGACGCATTCAAGAATCTGGATACATTGATCATCAAAATAAAATAAAATAAAATATATGAAGAAAGAAGAGAAACAATACTATGATACTCAAGTTTGGAAATGAATATTATTCCCTATTGTAAAAAAATTAAAAGACATATATGTCAAATCAAGAGAAAACAAAAATGGAGATGAGGGGTAAATTCTAACAAACAAAAATAAGGCCCCTATATAATGGATTCTGGTATGGGTGACTTCAAGTTATAGAAAACATCACATCTGTATATATCGATTTTTTTGAGATTAAGAAGATGATGGCCACGATCCCTTCCAAATGCTCCTCAGCACCGGCAATTCCTCGAGCAAGAAGCTAGACGTAGCATCAAGGGCAACCCATTCTAATCTAAGCATCCCACAATTTCCAAAATATTCAACATTTTCATGTAGGATAGTTGCTTGAGACTGAACAAGTCTTCGCAACCTTCTACTCCTAGTTCTCTTAGCTGCTGAAATATCCCTGCATCATTGGGTTTTTTGTTGAAAATGTGGTTATTGCTAATGGGTGTGATTATTGAGCTCAAGTTGCCCTGGCGCTCCAATTCCTCCTGCTGGCTTCTGTGCTACCTCCCTCTCCTCACAACTTTCCAATCCATGCATCCACAATCCAAAACATTGAGCTCCTCCAAACAAACTAGCCTTGATACCACCCCATATTCTACTGACGATCACGAGTCAATCCCAAGTTTAAATGGTATAGCTTGACCAATTCTACCATCTCCTCAAGAAATCTTTTGATTCTGGTGCAATAAAAATTCAGCACTTGGAGTTGCTTAAGTGGTCCTAGAGGCAAAGTCCACTAGAATTACACGATGAGATAGAAGAAGGTGACAGAGATCCTTCAAGTGGCAGTGAACATATGCCAATGCAGGTGACATAGATCCTTCAAGTGGCAGCGAACATATGCCGATGCAGCTGAGATCAAGCACCTTCAGGGCTTCCATCCATTCAAAGAAGCCTTCTGGAATTTTTATTAAAACAAATTCTTGATGAGAAGTATCACCCAGTCAGTGGACTAAATAAATCTGTCCCCTTTCAGTCTCTAAGTAATCTGAAAGAAAAATATTGCATCCCATTTCATTATCATAAACACCTCAAATAGGTCCTCAAAATCTTCTATTTGTCTTTTGCTCGTTCCATCTTTCAATCTGCAAGCATATGAAATACATCTTCAGTGGAATGTTGCAAACGAATTTCACATATGCAAAATATGAAGACTACAAAATCATTAATATGTTAATAAAAAGGAATCATCTAAGAAGAGTCAACCCATACAAATACAAATACCAAGAAACAAAGAAACTTATAGAATTCTTAGAACTCCATAGCCTGTCCCTAAATGGATTGTTAAAAGAATCGAATAGATACAATCCATGAAGCTTCTAAATTACTACAAGTGTGAGAGGATTATTTGTTAAACATAAAGTTTCGAGAATCATGACATTGAAATAGAATAACTGGAGAAATTATCAAAAACTGAAAAATAATGAGTAGAGAAGTAAAAGGGGCCTGAATTGCCACCAATGCTTTTACATTTAGCCGACACATCAAAACAGGGCAAAGGTTTATTAATGCGTTATTGGCTACTAACCCTCAAGTTAGCATTTTCCATGATCGTCCTCAGCTCCAAACTGTTTTCTTGGAGATTTTTCTCTTGGGTAAGATTCAAATATTTTACAATTCAATTTGAAGCTATCAAACACCACTTTGGACCATAATGAGATATGGAAACGAAAGATCCGACAATATTGTGGATATAAGGATATTACAGCTTTATGAAACTTACCCTAAATGAATCCTTTAATATAGTCCTTTCCTCGGAATTTATTGGCTTCAGCCTCCGTCAGTTTGTGCGACAGAGGCACTCTTTTGTGGTGTTGGCACCAGGTCCCCAACACACATATTCTGCATTACAGTCCTAATACCACCAAGAAACTTAAGAGGTGTTAGTGATATTTGAGATATATTTGTAAATGCAAAAGGAAAATGAAAGAAAAATTAAAAGGAGGTGCTAGAAATTTTTGAAATATATTTGATCAAGCATTACCACTAGAAGTCAAACCCAACAAAGAACACAACCATGAAGATGCCAGCAACAGTAGGATTGAAATTCAGACATTGAACAAACGATCCTAATCAGTAAATTTTAGTAAATTTCTACGTTTATTTACAGTTAATGATTCTAAGAATATCACTATAAAATCGATCCCATAGATTGTCATTGTCATTAAAGTATGGAAGCAAAGGGAAAGAACTCTGTCTCCATTTGAGACATGGGAAACTTTGGGAATGGATGACCAAAATGGCACATTATCTATCATCTTTCTAACATATTTTACATCTAAATTTACCCCCTCACGGGAGATGCGAAGTAAAGAAAACACCAATACTAAACATTCCTTCAAGTGAACTTAACTCCTTAATGGTTAAACCACAGATGAAGTAAAACTAGATACAATCCATCACACAAATTCTAAACCGAAAAAACAATACATACACATCGTCAAAACTCAAACCACATACACACATCCAAAAAAAAAAAATGATCAATCATATAAGAAGCAATTTTGCAGCATATCATAATTCATGATCATCATCTCCTCAATAACTACTACAAAAACTAACATGATTTCCTTTTAACAATTCATATCAACCCACATAAATTTGAATTTTGAAATCATATCCATACATTTCCTGCATAAAAAAATCAGGATTAAATTTTCACATTAGCTCCTGACATTTCTCTCTCTAAAACATTCCCAAGTAACTGCCTCCATGCCTTCTGTTTATGTGATGAAAGATGGGCATTCTTCCTCGAATTTCCTACCAAAAAGGTTTTTCTTCTGCCCATATGTGTGCATTAAGAAGTCTCAAAGCTACTAAAATGGGTCTTTTTCAGGAAACAAGCCTTCTCTCATGGCCTTGTTTAGTGATTTGTTCCTTTGCAAAATAGATGGCTCTCTCATGGAAGCAAATCCGAATTAGCTTGCCCCTGCCTTTCATCTAGGATTTCAAAATTTGGGATTTTCTACTAAACCTATGGGAGCATTCAATGGATATGGCTTAATAGATAAGTGAAGCTAAGGGAGGGGTGTTCACCCAAAAAAAGCTATCGGAGGGGTGTCTGCCCAAGGCAGAGAGAATACAGCAACTCTTAATAACCATTTATATTGTGCTTGCATGTGACAAGTAAAAATCATAAACCATAAAAACCAGAGTAATTGAACAAAAAGTCATAAATCATACACAAGAGAGTGATAGAACAAACACAAACTACACACCAGAGTGATACGACAAACCTAAATAATGCTAAAGAAAAATTCATAAATCATACATGAGACCGATAGAACAAACAAGGGTTCCGGGACCTAGCCGAGTCCAAGTGGACTCGGCCAAGCACCTCCGATTGGTGGGACAATTCGGGTATTTAAAAAATTTCAAAAAAAAATTAAAACTAAGATTACATTGTACAATTTTTTTACATGATTTAGATGTCTTTAACATAAAATCAAAGACTGTTGAGTTTCTTTTGCCATAATCACATTTTTATATTTTTCTTGTTTTTGAATTTCTAAAAGATTTATAGGGTTTTTTAAATCCATGTTTTCTATACTTTTTTAACCTGCATTGTAGGTTTGAATTTAGTTTTAATAAATATTTATTTTTTCAAATTTTTCTATTTTTTACATTTTTTTAGGACCTTTTGGCCCTAGACTTGGCCGAGTAACACACCTTAGCCAGGAGGAGAGTTCCCCAGACTCAGCTGAGTAACTCACCACAAACAGGGGTAGGTTCCCTAACCGATGGGGGTTTCTGTACATTGGAACAAACATAAACTACACACAAGAGAGTGAAGCGAAAAACCTATAAGTACCACTCGTGATCTCCTCCACCACCAACTTTGTGTATTATTAGGTGGTATGCGTCCTATGGCTCCCATGATCGTCGTGAAATTTGCCGATTCACCGTCTTGTCTAACAGTGATCGTTGTGCAAAGTTTCTCATCAATGGTACTCAAGAGCAAAAGAGTTACCCTATGGTAGCACAAAAAGAAGAAAATGAATGTAGCAGTACCCATACCCATCATAAAGGTTTAGATTTCAATAGGATAAGAGTTACAAGTACACTACTTGAATAATACATTGAGAGAATGGAAGATTATTGATGATATGAGCTTAAGGATATTATATGCAGTTTTAAAATCCAATCACATCATAATTGTGTCTGTTGATGTTTATTTATTGGTGTTCTTCATTACTTCTTGGGTGAGGTTTGTTAAGATGCCCACCTCATATTATACCATGTAAGTAAGGCATACCTTTAAATTTTGCCGGAAGATAAAGTTCCATTTTCAGAAACTGTACGATGACTTGAATATCTGTGTTCAACCCTAATTATGAAATTGAAATTTTCACAAATAGTGAAGATCGAGGAGATCTATAAACCCTTGTAAATCTTAAAAAATAAATGGTTCACATAACTTGTATATACATACTATTTTAGGACTTGAAATTTTTATTTTTTATTTTATATCCATACATCTCAAGGTTAGGATGATCAGTTGGAAGGTTTTCCAGACACTCTTTTCTACTAGATTTTTTACGTGCACCTTATTTCTATAGTATAAGGTTGCAACCTCATTCCTTAGTTGTTTGGTTGTTGCATGTATTTGTGTCAACTACCATACTATTTTGTGTTTCATCAAAAAGCATCTCTTTTTCTATTTTGGGTGAAGATTAGTATTTTTTAATTTTTTCTTCACAAAGCATCAGCCCTTTAGATTTGTGTGCACATCCATAAGGGGGTAAAACGTAGCATTCAAAGATGCCACTAAAACCCGTTTTAGTTGTCACCTAGATGAGAAAAAATGGAGGGCAGTACTGATTTTTTCTTGCTTTTGAAATTGACAAATAAAATGGACATATAGTTATCGAGTTGGGAAACTGTATTTAATGATCCATATTTGGAGCCTCACTATAATCCAATCAATGATGGATTGAAGAGAGAGTAGGACTTACTTGAACACCATATAACAAAAGTGCAACCTCTCTCTCTCTCTCTCTATATATATATATATATATATATATATGGAAGCCACTACGCAACGCCTATGGGCGAAAATGAATAGTGTTTTCACTCATAGGCTCGGCGCCGTCCGATTCTTTCAGACGACGAGGACCTAGCATGTCCATGCCGGTACCCCGTCACGGACATAGCATGTCCGTGGCGGTCAAAAAACACACGGAAACCACCACGGACCACGCGTTGTCCGTTGCGGCTCCATTCAATCAACCGCCACGGACATAGCATGTCTGTGGCGGAGCAAAAAACTGTTCAAAATCGCCTATAGGCTTCAAGAGTTTTCCATATATATATATATATATATATATATATATATATATATATATATATATATATATATATATATATATATATATATATATATATATATATATATATATACGAAAAAAATTTCATAAGCTACTAGCTAGCTATAATGAATAGTATAAGCTACTAGCTCCCAACCATCAGATCTTTCATCGTGTGGTTTAAAATTCATATCACGATTTTAATTTTAATCTTCTTTTTATAAATCAGATTAATATGAAATTTTGGGTGTATATACCTAACACTATTGCACACCATATAAAATATAAAAAAATTACTTGCAATAATTTAAAATGGCCAAATTACCCCCATCATTTTTCAAGGGTATTTCGATCATTTTATATTTAAGGAAATGTTTTTTATATTTTTTTTATTGTGCACCCTATTTTTTAGTATACATGTCTGACATTTCATTAAGATTTGATTTCTAAAAAAGAGATTAAAATTCAGATAGTGATATGAATTTTGAACCACCCGATGACGATATGATGGCTGAGAAATGTAGCTTATACTATTCATTATAGCTAGTAGCTTAGGAAATTGTTTGACATATATATATATCTATATATATATATATATATATATCCTATAGTGAGCCCATGGGCTCATGGAACAGTGTAACCCCAACGGTTCAGATTGAATCTGGGCCGATCTGACAGTCAGGACTGTATATCGGTAATATAATTTTAACATTTTTATATAAATCCAAATAGCATGAAATTTGGAACATAAACTCTTCTCATCAAGGTGCACCTAATAAAAATATTAAAAACATAATTCACAAAAAAAAAATTGACCAAAATTCCCCCAAAACTTTTTAGGGGTATTTTGATCAATTTAATTTATGCGAATTATTTTTTTGATATTTTTATTAGATTCGATTATTCTTGAAGAGAAAACGCTCCAAATTTCAAGTAATTTGGATTTGTAGAAAAAAATTAAAGTTCAATTACGAAATACAATTGTGATCATTAGATCGGTCCAGATTCAATCTGGGCCGTTGGGCTTGCATTGTTCCATGAGCCCATGGGTTGACAAAAGCTTTTTCCATATATATATATATATGGGAGTAACTTTTATATGCTGAAGGGCAGATGCAGTACTATACGGCTAGTGGATCTAACGGTTACAATCAATTTTCATATTTGAACTTCAATGTTTTTATATAAAATTTCAAATCACCTTAAAGTGCAAAATATAAAGAAATAGTTCACAAAAAATAAATTAACTAAAATGCCCTTAAACATTTTAGGAGTATTTTGGTTAACTTATGTTTTATAAAGTACTTTTTTTTTTTAAATAGGAGCACCTATTTTTTAAGGATGGACACTCCAAATTTGAAGTAATTTGTATTCAAAGAAAATCTAAAACTCAAATATGAAACACAATTGTGGCCATCTGATCGGCCCATATTGAATCTGGGTGATTGGGTGTATATTATTGTATCGGCACTTGATTGGAGGGTAATAACGCATCAAATCATTTTATTGGAGGATGATGACCCATGCGACCATACATGGTCATATTAATCATAATAGGAATTTACGCATTTGAGTTTGGCAAACAACAGAAGAAACCAAATGAAAGATGCAAATCTTAATAACCATTTGCGTTACCTTTCATGTGAAAGTAAAAATCATAAATCATACACAAGAGATATATAGAATAAACATTAATTACACGCAAGAGGGTGATAGGACAAACCTATAGATCCCACCCCTAATGGAGATCACCACCCTTAGCTGATTATTTGGTGGGATGCTTCCATCTTGCCTTCCTGTGATCATTGTTCGATTTAATTCAGTTCTCTGAAGTCTCTCATCAATGACTGTCGAAAGCGTGAAGAAAATGAATGTAACAGTACCCATGACTATGCTACCTGTGTTAACAAAGAAATACATAAATTAAATACCATAGAACAAAGCAAATCAACACTATGTATACCAATATGATAATACACAATTGATAATTCATGATGCTTCGAAGAAACCTTCGTGTATATCAATCACATATTAAGATCTAATCCAAGGTACTCAATCTGTCTCTACGGTAACAGTACGTCACTGGCTTCAACCTCTACATAAAGTTCTTGGTAGCCATTTGACATTTTTCTACACTGTTACACCATGAATCCATGATAACATCCAAATTTATGATAAGTCATTCCTTTTACAAGCATATGAAGCAAATTAAGATTAATTGAAATTTCTTTGGTGGAAATTTACAAAAGTTGCTAAAAATTTTAGGCCATATCTCTAAAACCCATAAGTGAAGCTACTTGTTGAAAATTGACTCTAGGTTTTGTGAGCATAGTGCAAAGTGACTTGAAGAGAAGTAGGATACAACAAAATCCATGAAACCAACCTCTCCATATATGTCACCTTAATTTGTTCTCCCCAAAGTTCAATGACTTATTTTTAGGGCTATAAATGAAAGACTAAGGACCAACATATTCATATGCCATGCGCCACAAATATAACATCTAAGGAAGCAGGAATAGGAACCTAAAGATCTTATTGAGAACAATTCTCCACTTTCACCAGGAATCAATACTTAAGGCTCATCACAAAAGCCAATTATTTTTTTTAAACTCCATCTAAAAGCATATGCCCATGGTCAAGTTCCTAGAATGAACCTAAGCAAGCACATGGAAAGTTTCCAAAAGATAAGAAGCCTTCAATGGAAAAAACATAAATTACATTTTCACCCATGTACATATATGGTAAGAGATGCTCAAGAAGAAAGAAGAAACCCTTAATCGGACTAGTGGAAACTAAATTGCTCATATATAACAAGTGTTATAAAACCAAGAGATCCGGATTGGGGAATCGTTGATCCGGACCAGGAGTTGACCAGGACCGAACTGTCCTGGCCTGGTCCCCCTTTAAAATCCCAATTTTCATTTTTTTTTTTTCTTTTTCCGGTTCCGCTCCTAAAATCCCCTTTTTCAGTTTTAAATTTTTAAGCTTGTTTGATGTTCTTAGCTCCCCTAAATGCCGACCCATAAATTTATGTTTTTTCTTTTTAAAATTTTAATATTTTTATAGATCGTTGATTCAGACTGATCCAAATCACCTATCCAGCAATACGATACAAACATGTGGGGTGCATGATCCACCCCACCTATCCGGATTTTGGAAAACTGTCCAAGCATGACAAAGAACCATATTTTCTCAATTCTTTATGGAAAACATCTACTAAATCTATTTCTCTAGAATTGAAATTAAAAAAATATATATATATATCAAAAATAAACTACCTGTCCCAGCCACACTCGGCCGGTTTTCATGTGTTTGGTTTGCGACTCAGCAGCAAGCCCAGTCCGTGTGCTCCAGGCAGTCGTAGTTCAGAGACTCTGGAGTTTTCACTAACTGATCAAACTTCAGCGTTCCCTATTTCACCATTTAAATGCCTTGGGATTCATGTTTTCATTTGCAATTCAAAGGTTGGGAAGATGTGATATTTATTTACCAGAAAAGATGAAGGCTAATGGATGGGACAACCGATCACATGTAGGAGGCGAAGAATGTACAGTTAATGCCTTCTCAGAAATGGAGATTGGTGTAAAAAGAGTGTAGTGTTATGCGTCCTCAGAAATCGCACGGACGAGAACAACAGATCAAAACACAAAGAGAGCTATAGTGGTGAAGAACAGAGAGAATACAAACAGCTACAGGAAGAGGGGTCAAAACAGAGAGAGAGAGCTACAGTAGTGAGAAACAGAGAGAATACAAACAGCGAGAGGAAGAGAGCTCAAAACAGAGAGAGAGAGAGCTATAGTGGTGAAAAACAGAGAGAATACAAAGAGCTAGAGAGCTATAGTGGTGAAAAACAGAGAGAATACAAAGAGCTAGAGAGCTATAGTGGCGAAAAACAGAGAGAGAATACAAAGAGCTAGAGAGCTATAGTGGTGAAAAACAGAGAGAATACAAAGAGCTAGAGAGCTATAGTGGTGAAAAACAGAGAGAATACAAAGAGCTAGAGAGCTACAGTGGTGAAAAACAGAGAGAATACAAAGAGCTAGAGAGCCATAGTGGTGAAAGACAGTGAGAACACAAAGAGCTAGAGAGCTATAGTGGTGAAAAACAGAGAGAATACAAAGAGTTAGAGAGCTACAGTGGTGAAAAACAGAGAGAATACAAAGAGCTAGAGAGCCATAGTGGTGAAAGACAGTGAGAACACAAAGAGCTAGAGAGCTATAGTGGTGAAAACAGAGAGAATACAAAGAGCTAGAGAGCTATAGTGGTGAAAAACAGAGAGAATACAAAGAGCTAGAGGAGGGGTATTGTGAACAGCTACAGAGAGAACCTCCAGCCCTAAGGAAAAGGTTTATATAGAACTAAGGTTAAACAATCAGCTCACGTAAAAAATTACAGGGGTTGTTTTGATGTCTAAATATGCTCAAATTCATCATCATCTCATCTGCACCAACATATATGAAAAAAAAAATAGATTTTTAAGTCTTTTAAATAAAGGAAAAGCTTATATAGAGCCAAGGCTCTAAACAATTAAATTTAAGCCTACATCAAAAATTTTACTAGAAAGGGCTGTTTTGATGCCCAAATATCTTTAAATCGATCATCTTGACATCGATATGCATGGACAAAAGAAAAAAATAGATTTCAAAGTTTGAAAATAGTGTATTTTGTGACATATTTTTGGACCGTCAATTTTCAAGTTTTCATACATCTATCGATCCATACTATTTTTTAAGGTTTAAACTTTATAAATAAATATAAAAATATATTTTAAAGCTATCACAAAGATTTTTAATAGTAAAACCATATTTTTCGACACCATTTGAAAGTAGGCTCTAATTTGATTGTTTAGAGCCTAGGCTCTATACAAACCACGCCCTTTAAATAATACGTCTTACATTTTTTAACTTCAATTTTCAAGATTTTTAAGTTTTCATAGATCCTATTTGAACTACACTATTTTTTAAGCTTAAACTTTATAGTTAAAGATGAAAAATATATTTTAATGCTATCACAACCATTTTCAGTATTGAAACCACATTTCTCGATAGTATTTGATGGTGAGCTTTACTTTGATTGTTTAGAGCCTCGGCTCTATACAAACCACAGCCTTTTAACTTCTCAACATTTTGGCATCCAAAAATGTACATAGTGAACACTTAATTTTTAGGATGAAAGGGATAGTCTAGATGATTTGTTATAATATATACTATTTTTAGAATTTAAAATTTTAATTTTTTGCATAACTGTAACGTTTAAGGTTAGATGATCAATTTACAAGTATTTCAACAAGTAATTTTTAATGAATTATGGGGTGAGGTTTTATTTTGTTTTCATAAAACCTAGGTAGAAACTTCATCCATTTGTAATAAATGTACATGCGGACCAAATGAGAAGACGGTGGTTGCACATACAAACAACATTGGTGGTAGAAAACCACTACTGGTCGGTGAACCAGATCCATATTGGTGATTTAGACTGATTTTCGAGCGTGATTCTACAAATGATAATCAACCTTAAAAAAGTTAAAATAATTTTAATTTCTCAAAAAGTGCTTGATTCTTTGACAAACTTACCGTATTCCCTGGCTAGGTCAAACTACTCTACGGGAATCAAACACATTCCTAGTTCCCAAGGAAAACCAGATTAGTCTCCACCAATTCTGGATCTAAATTGGTGATTCCCGATCCAAATCAATCATCTCGGCCTTGATGTTATGGCCGTGAAAAAAATTAGGATTTCAAGCTCTAAATTAGTGTATATCGTATTACATTATTTAGACCATCTATTTTTCCATGAAAATCTACATCATTTTTCAAACTTTAAATTTTATCGTTAGTGTTGGAAATTGATTTTAGAGTCATCATAATAATTTTCAGTGCCACGTGTACTTTCAAGATGAGGATTTGAGGTGAGGCTTTATTTTATGTTTATAAAACCTCAACCTTATATGAACTTCCTCTCAATAAAAAATGCCTTTTGTGCTCAATTTTCGCCAGGTTTTGGTGTGTACTACCTTTTCCGTTGTACAATGCGAATGACCGCAATTTTTCGTAAATTTTCTTTAGAATAAAAAGTTTGTTGTCTTTGCACTCTTGGCATAAAAGAATGTTTGCCATTTGAATGAGGCGCATTTAGGTCATTCTGCTTTTCGTCACAATCTTGGCCCTAAAAATAGTTTTCAAGTTAGCAGTAGCAATGGCCAATGGGCAAGATAGTTTTATCTTCTTCTTTTTTGATAGGTCAATAACTTTTATTGATAGGTGTTGTAAAAGCTTCAAATTACAAAGTTGGAATCAAAACATCATAAACATATAAGGAGGATAGAGCTCTCTCACATGTTCGGTAAGTCTATCAACCACATCATTAGCCTCTCAGTAGACATGGTAAAATGGTAAAATGAGATAATTTAAAACAGTACTAACACATATATTATAGATTTTAAGCCAAAAAACAAAAAGGAACGAAGGAACCTTTTGATCTTGCTTGCACCAATTAATTATGTTAAGGGACTCTCCTTCAATCATGATAAAATCCACAATACTTTTGCTAACAATAATTTCCAAACCTTGCAATGGCGAGCTAATTCAGCAGAATTAGTCGTAACAGTCTCGCAAGAACCAACATATGAAAATACAATATACCCTTCATAATTTTTTAAAATACCTCCTATTTTGGTCAATCATGGGTTCCCAAAAGAGCTCTCATCAATGTGAACATAGCTGAAAGCTAGGCTTTTAAAGTTAACAAAGATGTTGGTCCTAGAGATTCCTGTTGCGTGAATGTGGCCATTAAAGGCTTTATGAGTGCTTGTAAATTAATATTATATAGTGGAACATGAACTCAGTGGGAGTGTGGTCTCTTGTGGATCATACTAAGCAAACGATGTTTGTTGATACAGGATTGTGCTTGACGTGATAGGTCAGTCTAGTTGGACAAAACCAATGTTACTTAGGCTAAGAGAAATAAATCAATGAGGGTTATATTGGTTATCCCTTGATGAGATCGGAATATACCCAAATGAGTAAGCCAAGGAATTGTGTGACCTTTGTATGTGATGGTGCCCTGCAGAAACAGAGCCAAAGCCTCATCATTTGTACCATCACACGGTATGCACATTGATAGCCATTTTCGAGAAAGCGTACCACCTTTCAGAGTGAAGCGTGAGCACGTGCGAGAGAAACCCCCTGTGTACCATCGAGCTATAGATTGCATCAAAACAGGATGTCCTTGGTTTCATCTGCAAGGGGGACCTGAAATCTATATACTGGGACTGCGACCCCCTATCCATTGACTAGATTTTGGTGACTCACTAATTATCCCATGCATGGACTGTGGGTCATGGGTAACGCTAAGTCGGTTTGAGAAAGCCTGTGTGGTTCGTAGTTCGCGATTAGACATGGAGTGCCTTGATGGATATTTATTCTTAGACCATATGGATCATTTTCTCATCAAAGTATTTTATTTTGTTTATTTTAATTATATTTGATTTTTAGAGTTATTATTTAAAATTTTCTAAATCTCTGATATTTTATTTATCAAATTTGGATTTATAAAACTAGATATATTGATTTTATAATAATTTAAATATTCAAATAATAATTTTATGTATTTTTTAAAATATAAAAATAATTTAAATTACATGGGAGGCCCAATATGTCATTTGTGCCTACCATTGCATATTGGGTAGGGCCCATTATGTACCCAAATAGGTAGCACGCACCACTTAGAAAAACCTTTTGTTTTGTGGAGATCAAGCTCTAAAGCTTGAGAGATAAGTTTATATTGTTTTAAATAACTTGAGTCTTGATGAAATTTTTGAATGATATTTTGGTATGTATGAGAAGGCTTATGAATAAAATAACAAAGGATAATATTGTGATATATTAATTTCTTATTTGAATTAATTGATGGGAAAATGATTTATGAAGTGGGGGATAATAGTCTAGCATCTTCTATAGGATGTTGATGGCCCATCTATGTAATGAAAAACTTATATCTCTCACCCTCCAAGTCACCTAAGATCAATAGTGTATATTCAATCTCACATGAGTAGCAAGCCAAGAAAAGCCTTAAAAAACCCTAATCTTGTCCAAACACTATAAAAAGGGATTGACCCTTACCCAAATCTCTACACATTATCTCTTACACTATGTACTTTCTATCTCTCTCTCTCCCTCTCTCTCTCTCTCTCTCTTTTGACAAACTAGGGGACACGCCCCACTTAGAATTTCCTTTTAAGAAAGTTTCTCTCTCTTGAAAGGCCAAAGGGAGCACGCCCCACTCTCTCACATCTCATGGTGGTTCTCTCTCTATTATCTCATGGTGGTTCTCTCTACTTTCTCATGATGTATCTCATGATCTCTCATCTCTCTTTGCGGTTTAGATTATAGGGTTGTGGTAGAAAAGAGAAGCATATCTCTCAAAGTAGGTTGCTAAGGGGGTTCATCTAAGGGTTTGAGTTTAGTCATCAAGGGGTTCATGTTCTATTGGTGTGGCTTGTACGAACTTGTTTTCTCGGTTAAGATTGAATATTGACCATTAGATTCCACGCCATCAGAGGAAGGTGACTCAATGTAGGGTGTAAGATGCCCGGTTGAGATATTCCATGACCCTATATTTTGTTTTTTCATATTTATTTATTAAATGTTTTATTCCCAAACATAGGTTATGTCTTTTTTTTGTTAATGAGAAATGTGTTTTTCAAGAGCTTCAAGTTTTTTAGATCATATTGTATTATTTTATTTGAAGTTATTATATTATAAAAAGACTACTTGTAAGTGATCTAGGCCATGAAGAAAAGAAAACGAATAGGAAAATAAAATAAAAATTATATACTCTGACTAGATCACACGAGTCTTTTCAACTCCTTTGCCTTCATTGGTAATTGAGTACCAATCCCAAAGAGTTCGTAGGATTCTGTCTTTGATGTTTCCCAGATCCAAAGACACATCCTCAAAAGTTCTCCTATTGCATTCAAGCTAAATCTGTTAAGAAATAGCTCCTCTAAAGATCTTCCATATGAGAACACCCTTACATGGCAATCCTGTTAGATTCAAGAGGATAACAACATGGATGAGATTCAAGAGGGCGAGGGCGAGGGCGAGGGCGAGGGCAAGGGCGAGGCCAAGTCGATTCGGCCGAGTTAGAAAACTATGGTTTTATCAAGTAGAGTTGTGCCCCTAGTTTTGGGGTAGTGCCAAATGGCTCCACCGAGCGATCTGAAATAAGAATATCGGTGGAACCTTAGACAGCCCGTTTCTTCACTCTCAAATAAAAATATGGGCGGCAAAACTGAGCTCCGCCCAAAGCACGTCCGAGGTTTCTATCCGGGGACCATCATAAGTGAGAATACGGGCGGTCGGAGGATGGCGTGAAAAGGAAAGGGACCACCACACCACTGCGCTCTTTTATGGTCTCTACATTTTGTTTATTTGTTCCTACTTTTACTACGTTTGTACCACACTGTATCCACACGTCACCTTACAAAAATTTCCATGCCCTGCGGCTCACTCTCATCGTCCTAGGTGGGATTTGTAAGGACACCTGACTCCGATTCTTCCATGGGCCTTCATCTTTCCTGGTAAATAAATACCACATCTTTCTAACTCTTCAACTGCAAATAAAAACATGCGCTAGGTATTTAAATGGTGAAATTGCACACGATGAAGTTTCATCCGTCGATGAAAACTCCCGTGACTCTGAACTCTGACTGGCTCTCGCTTCCGAGTGGCGAACCAAACACATGAACACCGGCCGAGTATGGCCGGGACAGGTAGTTTACTACTGATATCTTCCTTTTCTTTTTTAATTTCATCTTTAAAGAAATAGATTTTGCAGATGTTTTCATTAAAGACTTGAGAAAATATGGTTCTTTCTCATGCTTGGATATGTGCGGTCTTTCAAAACCCGGATAGGTGGGGGTATGAGATTGCTGGATCGGTGACTTGGATCAGTCCGGACCAGCGTTCTGTAAAAATATTAAAATTTTTTTAAAAAAAAACAAGGAAGTTTTGGGGTCGGCATTTAGGGGACCTAAGAACATCAAGTTGAAAAAGGGGATTTTCGGAGGGGAATCGGCAAAAAGAAAAAGATGAAAAATGGGATCTCTGAGTTTTAAAACACTTGTTATATATCCATAAAGGGTTTCTTCTTTCTTCTTTGTTGTTCAGTATCTCTTACAATTGATGTAACATGGATGAAAATGTGGTTTATGTTTCTGCCATTGGAGGTTTCTTATCTTTTGGAAACTTTACATGTGCTCTCTTAGGGTGAATCTGGGAACTAGACCATGCGCAAATGCTTTTAGATGGATTTAAAAAAATTAATTGGCTTTTGTGAGCCTTATGTCTTCATTACTGGTGACAGTGGAGAATTGTTCTTAATAAGATATTTAGGCTCCTATTCCTGCTACCTTTATTGTTATATTTATGGCACATGGAATAGGAATGGATTGTTCCTTAACCTTTTATTTGCAGCCCTAGAAATAAATCACTGTACTTTGCGGAAAACAAATTAAGGTGACATATATGGAGAGGTTGGTTTCATGGGTTTTATTGTAGCCTACTTCTCTTCAAGTCACATGGCATTATGCTCACAAAACCTAGTGTTAATTTTAGTCAAGTAGCTTCACTTATGGGTTGTAGAGATATGGCCTAAATATTTTAGCAACTTTTTGTAAGCTTCCACCAAATAAAGTTCAATTAATCTTAATTTACTTCATATGCTTGTAAAAGGAGCGACTTATCTTAAATTTGGATGTTATCTTAATATAAAAGTGTAGAAAAATGTTAATGACTACCAAGAACTTTACGTAGAGCTTGAAGTCAGTGAAGTACTGTTATTGAGTGCCGTGGATTAAATCTTAACATGTGATTGATGTGCACGAAGCAAATTGTTTCTTCAAAGTATCATGAATTATCAATTATGTGTTAATGTATTGTTATACAAAGTATTGATTTGCTTAGTTCTATGGTAGTTAATTTATGTATTTCTTTGTTAACACAGGTAGCAGAGTCATGGATCATGTTACATTCATTTTCTTCACAATCTCGAGAGCCATTGATGAGAGACTTCAGAGAGCTGACTTAAATTGGACAACGATCACAGTAAGCCAAGATGTCATGGAAGCATCCCATCAAATAATCAGCAAAGGGTGGCGATCTACATTGATCAGGATGTGGTAGGTGGGGGTGCGATAGACATGTTTGTCCTATTACCCTCGTGTGTAATTTAAGTTTGTTCTATCACTCTCTTGTGTATGATTTATGATTTTTACTTATCATATGAAAGGGTAAAACAAATGGTTATTAAAATTTGCACCTTTCACTGGTTTCCTCTCTTACTTACCAAACTCAAATGCTTAAATTACTATTATGATCATTATGACCATGTATGGTCGCACAGGTCATCACCCTCCAATAAAATGATTTGATGTGTTATCACCCTCCAATCAAGGGCTGATACCGCCCAACGACCCGGATTTAATTTGGGCCGATCGGATAGTGACAATTATGTTTTTTCTTTGAATTTTAGTATTTTCTCTGTAAATACAAATTGCTTCAAATTTGAAGCATCCACTCTTAAAAAATAGGCGCTCCTAAAAATACTATAAAAAAATATTTTATAAAAATAACTTGAGCAAAATACCCCTGAAACTTTCAATGGTATTTTAGTTAATTTATCTTTAGTGAACTATGTCTTTATATTTTTTAATTATACACACTTTAATGAGAAGAGTGACCTTCCAAATTTTAGGTGGTTTGGTTTTGTATAAAAACGATTAGAGTTCGTGGCTGTTAGATCCACTAGGCGTATAGTACTGCATTTTCGCTTGAGCATATAAAAGTTACTCCCACATATATGTAAAAATATATGAGAGAGAGAGAGAGAGAGAGAGAGAGAGAGAGAGAGAGAGATTGCACTTTTGTTATATGATGTTTGAGTAAGTCTTGGTCTCTATTTAGTCCATCATTGTTTGGATCATAGTGAGACATGAATCATCAATACATTTTTGCAACTCGATAACTATACCTCCATTTTCTTTGTTGGTTTCAGAAGAAAGAAAAAATGATTTAACGGCTTCCATTTTTGCTCATCTAGATCTCTCTCCATATCATGTTTTTGGCGTGGCATTTAAGGGGACAACTAGAACGTGTTTTAGTGGCATCATTGGATGCTAAATTTTGCCCCCTTTATGGGTGTGCACACAAATCACACTGCCTTTTCCCAATTATTTGGGGTCGGCTACACGAATCTTGATTCATCATTCTGCTCTATCAAGGGCCATACCCTCAATTAATCTCATATAACTATTTTGTTAGAAGTTTGAAAATCTTGCTCGAGTAGAGATTGCTTGACCAGAGGAACTCATCCGGTTAGATCTTTTGAATCCTACTTATCTTGTAAAATTTTCTTTCTAACCAAATTCTCAACCAAAATCTTTCGAACTTATTGGTCGAACTAAGAATCAAGCTATCCAATCCTATAACCCTAGAAAAGCCTTAGGAACCAAGGGAACCCCTGGGAATCCAATTAGCTTCTTTATTCCAAATATGATTCTACTTTGGTTCAATTCTATTATTTCTAAGTTTGTCTCCTTCAAACCTAGTGTTAGAGCCCAATAAGTGTGCCTGTAGCTAGACTAGTGGGTGACCTCTCAACAAATACTGCAAGCAATGGATCAAGGTGAAGTCATATGAGTCCTAATAGCGCTGTCGTCTTACCATTTGGGACTAACACGAGTTGGCATGATTGGCACTCCACCTCATTGAAATGTAGGATGAGGCCAAAGTGAACCGGCATGATGGGCATTCCTAGGCACAACCGGAGCGACGGGTCAAGTTGAAGTTAGATGAGTCTTAATAGTTGCGCCCTTTGAACATTTGTTATAGGGGCGGCAACTTGGTCGAATCGACTTACTAACCCGATGGGTTCTCCTAAGCCGGGTCTAGGTTTGAATCGGTATATTGGACTCAACTCATCGGGTCTGGGTTCATTTGACCTGGAGCTGACCCAGGTATTGGTCAACTCTGCCCTTCTTGGCCCTATATTTATGGAAAATTTTTATATAAGGTTGCCAAATGTAGAATTAAAGATCCACATTAAAAATCTATTGGAAAAGGTTGTTTTAATGTTGAAAAACCCTCTAATTGATTATTTCGACATCGAGATATATGAATATGAAAAATAAAAACAATTATGAGTCCCAAAAATAGTACATCTTTGCCACACATTATGTAGACCGTTCATTTTCAAGATTTTCATATGTTTATAGATATACTTGATTTTAACCATTTTTGGAGTTTAAAATTTTATAATTAGATATGAAAATAGATTTTGAGATAATCCTAAGAATTTTTTATACCAAACTTACATGTTAAGATAAAATTTGGAGGTGCGCCTTAATTGGATTGTTTAAGGTTGCAACCTTATAGAAACCACACCCTATATTTATATATGCAATTTATACATAACCTATATTATTTATATATATGTATTATAAAATACATATAAATTCGTTATTTTTTTTTACCCAGACCATTACCTAATCCGGTCTGGTGCAGGTAACTGGCTTGGCTCTGTGTCCAATATTTCATGTTTCATGCTCATGTCCCACTTTTGAGAGAATTTGTGGTACTTAAATTTGATTTTTTTTTTTCTATTCATTGGTTAAGCTCAAATTTGGGTGTCCATACTTCTTACCATCATGCACTTGTAAAACGTATAAAAATAATACTTTGAAATAAATAAAAGAATAAAATGACCAAAATACCCCTGAAGCTTGTTTGAATATTTCTATGGAATTGTTTCGTTATAGTTTTTATAGATACGTGATGGTGAAAAGTATGAAAGCACGAAGTTTGAGCTTAATTCGATAAATAGAAAAAGAGATAAAACTAAAATACTAGATGCACTCTGGGAAAGCGGGACATGAGCGTAAAATGTAAAACATTGGGGATATTTTTTAAATTTCTCAAAATGTAGGGGACATTTAGAAAAATTTAGTAATAGAGAATATAAAATTTAAATAATAAAAATATATTACGAAGGTTAATTAAGTCAATCAAGCACCTTTAAAAAACGAGCCAACGCATATGTTTGCAAAGGATTCTATGGCATAGGTGGCGAGAAACCTCACCTGTCCTAGGTTCACCACCTTCATTGACACTATTTGCTTTGCTAGAAACACTATCAACGTCACTTGGCTAGTGGACAACTCAGATTGAGCCTCTACTTGGTGGAGGGGGGTTACAGGTTCCATACCGTACAAAAATCTCTTCTCCTAAACCTTTATGGGTCCAGCCTTATCTTTTTAGCCCTTGACCCTAACTGATCCCTTTTACCATTTTTCCGTCAAACTCGAACCGTGGAATATAGGCACGAAAGTCTTTCCCTAGGCTCTAGGACACTGAGATAACTGGGATTAATGTAAACCCTAGTTCAACTCCTCCAAACTACAAACAACCAAAAGTCCTCATGACCTAGTCTATGTTGTACCCCAGATGGACCATAGACTACCATGGGTGCCTACTACCCCAACGCCTTCGAGTCTCTACCAAATCAATATAAGTGTTAAGCAACTCTGTTTTGAGCAGGAAAGGGGCTGCGGTCGTGGTGTATCATCCCCACACCCAGTTACCATGTCGTGGTATCCATTCCTACCGGTGACACCCCCAATTAACATCTTCAAAATGTAACTTCCTAATCTATTGAAAAAATATAAGTTCCTAATCTATTGAGAAAAAGGGTAGGGGCCTATCTTCCTCACTGAATTACCCAGAAAGAAAAAACTTCTGGCTCAAGAAATCTCGTCAACAAAGGAAAAGGTTGCTCCACGTCCCCTCTGTTTGATTTACGCCTCAAATGCAAGTGTTGGGCATGTGGATCCGGCATGACCATGTTGGCCTCCCTTTTCATTTCAACATTATCTCTCGTTTCTTTAGTATATTACATGTTTAGTGTGGTCTATTTCTAACCTCAAATGTCTTAAGATCTTTAAATTTGGTATTTGGCAAAATTCTTAGCCAACACAGTCTACAACAGAGGAAGTGGCTGTGAAGCAATTTTTTCCATGGTCTGTAATTTGGAGGGACCCATTCCATTAACATTTCCAATTAAATCGATTTTGTTTAGGAGCAAGTCAAGGTAGAGGAAGAGATATTGAATCTTTAAGCCTTGGTTTCTTACGTGTAAAGACCACCTCTTCCTTTTCTTGTTTAATGTGCATTTTCTTATTGATTTTAACCATAGATATGGAATCTCCCTTGATTCTATTTGTTGAATTGTCCATTTCTTGATATTTTGTTGGTTGCCTTTCCATTTTTAAGGTTTACATGTTGATTTGCCATTTCTTTAGCTTTTATCAGTTTATTGTCTTTCAGTGGCATTTGGACACTTCATATATCTTATGGTGTCGCTTATCGACACGTCTCAGCACGTAGACATGTGTCGATTGGTGTAGACACGTCCCCTCTGTTTGATTTACACCTCAAGTGCAAGTGTTGGGCATGTGGATCTGGCATGACCAAGTAGGCCTCCCTTTTCATTTCAACATTATCTCTCGTTTCTGTCATACATTTCATGTTTAGTGTGGTCTATTTCTAACCTCAAATATCTTAAGATTGTTAAATTTGGTATTTGGCAAACTTCGTAGCCGATACAGTCTACGGACAACAGAGGACATTGCTGTGAAGCAACTTTTTCTATGGTCTGTAATTTGGAGGAACCCAATCCATTAATATTTCCAATTAAATTGATTTTGTTTAGGAGCAAGTCAAGGTAGAGGAAGAGATCTTGAACCTTTAGGCTTGGTTTTTTACGTGTAAAGGTGCCCCCTTCTTTTTCTTGTTTAATGTACAATGTGCATTTTCTTATTGATTTTAACCATAGATACGGAATCTCCCTTGATTCTATTGGTTGAATTGTCCATTTCTTGATATTGGTTGCCTTTCTCTTTTTAAGGTTTACATGTTGGTTTGCCATTTCTTTAGTTTTTATCAGTTTATTGTCTTTCAGTGTCATGTGGACACTTCATATATCTTATGGTGTTGCTTGTCGACGTCTCAGCACTTAGACATGTGTCGATTTGTGTAGACATAGACCAGACACGTTGATTGTACATGTCAAGTCATTTTATTGATGTTTAGTACATGTTGACACGACGACACTTTATAAAAGCTTTGTCATTGTTTAAATTTATACAATAAGAAGCCTATGGCCACATGGTAGAGTGGTTGTTCTTGACATACGATGGCATGAGATCGAATCCTCGTGGGTGGCTCCTTTATGAGTACTTTTTTTGGAATATTTTGTAGAATTGCATTTTCAATAATTAATGCCAAGCATATGATAGGTACCTAGGATGTGTTCAAGTAATATACCACCATCTACCTCCATGCAGGCTGCTATATGTATATTGTTTGCGAATAATTTTTTATATATTAGATAGTTATTTAATAACACGAATTTATTAGAGTAGAGAAATCAAATTATTTAAATATTGGGCAAGCTTTCTATGCTTCCCCTACAATGTAAAACTTATATACTTCCCCTTATCCAACTGTTCATTCTTAATGGAGGACTATGATTGCCCCAATCACAATGTCATATCTGTACACTGTTTTATTTTTAATTTTTTCTATAAAATAATATGAAACCAAATTTTGGGAGTCCAATCCTCTATAAAACTCGCACTTGTAAAAAATACAAAAAACATATTTCCAATAAAATAAAATGACCAAAATACCCCTGAAAGTTTCAAGGGGTATTTTGATCATTATATTTTATCGAAAAATTATTTTTAATTATTTTTTGTAGGTGCGCCCCAATGAGAAGATGACACGTACCAAATTATAAAATGATGAGTGGCTCACTTGGTCAAAAAATGACGGCTGGATGGTAGGGGAAGCATAGATCTTCTATGCTGTATGGGAAGTATAGAAACCTTGCCCTATCAAACCTGACTCAATTCCAAAGAACTCTCATAAGACAAAAAAACATGATATTGTTTTAGATAATATTTGTCTATACAATTAACTTTTGACCAAAAGGTCCTAACTTAAGTATAAATTTTGTAATGACATTTTTACCTCTGTAAATAGTTACCAGTACTCATGAATAGTACTGGTGAATATATTCATGAAATAAATAAAAAACTATAAAAACCCTAGAATCCTTAAAACAACTAAAAGCCCTGGAAATAAGCCCTAAAAGCAAACTGTAATATACATCTTTTAAAGTTGAATAAAAATAAAGAATAAGAACGATTTTTCCCTCCATCATTCTGTTAGCAATGGGTCTGAATTTCATGTGTTCATTATCATGGAATCCACACTTTCTTGTGGGTTTTTACAATGAATCTTCTTGCTCATGGTTCTACTGAACTTCCCCTTGGATTCACTTGGTTTTATAAGTTCCATCATTTTCTTTGGTTTTAATTGTTTGACATTGTTCGTCTTCGCATTTAGTTACCAATTTCTTGTTTCCCCTTTCGCGGTGATGATTTTTCTCACATTAATAATGTTGTATTTGGTTTTTCCCTTTCCTATTTGAGAAACTCAAGTATGGTCGATGACATTTACAGAAACTACTTAGAAATTAATTATTTCTTGCTAAAGAATATTAAAGAAAGTGTGTGAGTTCAATGTCTAGATCCAAGAACACTGATTTGAACCCGAAAGGGCTGGATCAGGTGGCTTGTTTTAAAGTGGTCCATGACATTGATCTTGTGTTATTCTTTTCATTTTGATGTATATACGGTTCTAAGACCAATTATTTACAATAATATTCATACTCAGATCAGTTTCTTGCCTACTATTCCAGAGATAATAATTTGTGGGCCAATATTTTAAACACTTGCTCTTCATTTGATGCTATAGTGTTTTCTGGAAGACTGGGAAACCTAATGCACTCCCAAATATGTTCACATGGGGAACTTCATTGAAGGATCACTGTCCTCTTTAAAAAGGAATATGCGGGACATCATTTCTTGTGCTAATCAAACAGCAGTTTCTGTATTAAACAAGTACCTCTACTATGTTATTTGACAAACATAATAATATACTATTCTAAATTCATGGAAGTATATTTTTTTTGAGAAAAAAATTCATGACAGTATATTATGTTATGTATTAATCATGTCTGGTGATTTGTTTCATTTCTTACAGAACTCAGCACCGACTCCTAAAAGTGGGGCAGAGAATGGTCAAGCAGTGGCTGTACAAGTATCATGTAACAAAACAGCTTTTCATCATTGTAGTTTGTTTGGATACCAAGATACTTTGTATGACCACGAGGGCTAACGCTATTTCCATAATTGCTTCATTCAGGGTGATATTGACTTCATTTGTGGCGATGCTCGATCCCTCTATGAGGTAAAAATTCGCTCTCAAAATGCAAGTGATTGATAGTAAAAATTCTCTCTTAATGTGGTGTAGTAGGGCCTTCGTAGTCATCTTTGTTGCATAAGGGGATCATGGCAATTTTGATTTTATCTTTTTTCTTTGTTTCTAGGATTGAGTTGAATTTTATTGGCAAGGAAAAGTCTTGGATCACAGTCCAATATAGACAGAAGGGATCTGGTGAAACTGGATTCTCCTTTGTAGGTGGTCATATCACTGGGCATGGGATGGTATATTTAGGACGGCCATGGGGTGAGCTCTCGACAGTAGTATTTTCTAACGCCCAAATAGACCAACTGGTCATCCCTCAGGGGGGTTGGGATGGTTTTTGGTCAGCTGAGGACCGAAGCAAGTAAGTCTCTATCTTCCCCCCACCCCTTCTTTTCCTTTTCTCTCATGATTAAACATATATAGGAAATAATATTTGGAATTATATGTCATTTTTGGCACTCTTATCCAACTGAGCTCGATTGGATAATGCAAGGGGATTGACATAAATATACATGAAGCTCTGCTTCATGAGACAGCCCCACTTAAGAGTCAAAATTGAAGGGATATAAGATAAATAAAAAAGTTAGACCGACATCTACCAAAAGCCATGATTGAGCTGATATTTGAGCTTATCATTATCAAAAAGGAAAAGGAAGACATGTAAGAAAAACAGATAAATGGTTGGAATGTAATAGCATCTGGCCCCCTTTATTGAAGTACCGTGTATGCACTGGTTTAATGTTATGAATCTATCAACTCTGCATCTTTTGTATATGAACCAGTCTAATATTATGAATCTATCAACTATGCATCTTTTCTATCTCATGTCAGTGGGTAATTTAAAGTTTAAATATTATTGATAAACAGTGATACATAAGTAGCCATTTTGATTATCTGTTCCTAAGTTTTTTGGCATAAAATGTAGACTAAGAGTTCATTCTGATTTGCTTGCATAGTTTAATGCCAATGGCACGATAGGGCGTTGTTTTTTAACAATATTCGTAGACTCATCTGTAATTGAAAATTTTAAAAAGCCATTTATAGAGTTTGTTCTATGCCTTACTCTTTTCTTTTTTTCATTTTTTCAATTGCTGAGATTCCAAACCTGCCATCCTCGGGTTCTTCATAGTCGTCTCTGTTCGGTTAGAGTTTTTGTTCTATTTTCCTTTTGTCAGATGTATCTCTAGTACTAGCAGATAAAAAAAAAATGTATCTCTAGTACTAACACCTCATTTTCCTTTCCCTTTCCCCCTGTCAAATATATCTCAAATTACTAACCCACTCATTTTCCTTTAACAAATATATCTTAAATATCACTTACACATAGCATATTTCTTGGTGGTATTAGGACTATGTATTAGGAAGAATTTGCATGTTGGGGACCTGGTGCGAACACCACAGGGAGAGGTCCATGGTCCTATAAGCTGACAGAGGCTGAAGCACAGAAGTATTGAGGAAAGGACTATATCAACGGATCCACATGGATCATTTGATTGTAGTTTCTTTATCTTATCTCATTGTTACGTTACTTTTGCATTTGATATTACATGAAGTTCCTGATATTCATGGTTTGGTCAGTAATGGACCCGGTTATGGCTGGCAAGGTCCGCCCCGCATCTCTTTCCTCCTCTCCGACCCCAAATAAAAAGAAAAAAAAAAAAATTGTTTTGTTTGCCATTTCAGAATAATGATCTTGTGAGCCACTCTTACACCTGGGTTAATAGCTCTCTAATTATTAGCCTTTGATACTGTCTTGCTTGTAGGTTTGGAAATGGATGACATGGGGATGCCTCTAAATGCAAATTAGTTTTTCTAATTTCTAACTTCCTTTTTCTATCCATAGTCTAGATAGGGGGAATGCTCCTTTTGTCATGAATGAGCATTAATCTTAAAAGCTCAACAAAATCCAATCTTCTCTTTCCCTATGCTCTCTTGCATCGTTTAGTTAACCAGCTGATCTCTTTCTCTGTGTCAAATATCTACCCCTTCTCTCGCTCATCTCTACCTAAATGCCTGGTTCTCCCTATGTAGGCAAAGAAATGGAAACCCATGTGGAGATTTCTACTGCTCTTTCAGAGAAAAGGAGCAGCTCTAGGGATGTTTTTCATCATGGTTCAGAAGAGATATATGTGAAAGGAAAGTATATATGGTCTACCAGGTTAATTTGGAAGGTGTATATTGTATACTTTCCTTTCACAATATGCACCCATGCAAGTTTCTCTCTCTGGACTACGGTCAAAATTTGAGGGTACAATCAAATTTGAACCTATGCTTGGTTCTTGCTTCTTAATCTGAACAGGTGCAAGCCTCAATTCAATCTGTAAAAGTAACAAGAACCTCTAATGGTTCCATCTCTCAAATTTTAAAGCATAGGATCTTTGCATTGATCCATGAGAGGAATCTGTGCCAATTCAGATCGCTTTGGGGTTTACCTCTGTTTACCCACGTTGAGAAGCTTGTCATTTAAAAGAAAAAATCGTACTTTATTATACAAGAGCACCAAGAATGAGGCAGTGTTGCGATGATTAAAGAAAACAACTAAACCATGACTGAGATGCAATACATCCCTCAAGAAGCGCAGGAAGAAAATGCAATCGCGTTCGAGAGAGAAAAATGCAATCGCATACTTTGTACAGAAATGCTGATGCTAACGGTCCAAGCTCCTCCCTAAATCGGGATTCGGACCAAGGATTGCATAGATCTATTAAAAAAAGGTTTTAACCAGAGGGTGGCTGATTCGATCTACTAAACACGTCATTTTTTTTTATTTTTTTATTTTTAACGGGTAGTTCAGTGGGGATGGCTTCAAAGCTCAAGATGTCACTTTGTGTCGTCCCGTTACCTTGACCTCCTTTGGACCGCATGTCAAAATAAACTACCCACTGGATAATCTTAAGGAAGAGAGGCTTCATTGTAGCTAATGTTTATCAATTGTGTTTAATGGATAATGAATCTGTGGATCATATTATTCTATATTGTTTTTGTACACAGGAGATTTGGAGTTAATGCAGACAGCTAATCAAATTAAATATCCTTAGTCCTCAATCAATGCCAATTGTGTTATAACAATGTATGAATCCTGGATTAAAAAAGTTGGGGACAATGTTATGAAGGTTTCTTTGGGTCTCTGTGATATGGAACACTTTGGAGTGAACGCAACAGAAGGGTGTTTGCAGGTGAAAGTCTAGATATCTATTCCCTAAAAACAAACACCCTTGCTACGGCGGCTAATTGGCTCTCCACAAACAAGGATAGCAGCTTCATTCCTAGAAATCAGATTATTCAAAACGCTGCAAACTTCCAAAGTCGATCCAATGGTAGACAATCAATATGAGATCCACTACAACAGGAAAATCTAAAACTTAATTTTGATGGCAGCTCCTTCAAAAATCCATGTCTTGTTGGGTTTGGTGGAATTGTTCGTGATAGCATGAGCAACATCATATTGACTTTCTCGAGCCCAAGTAGCATCACAACTGTGAATGAGGCCGAAACAAGAGAATTGTTGGAAGGACTGAGATTATTTTCCCAGTTAAGTGGAAATAAAATTGTTGTGGGCGATTCAAAAAAATGTGATAGCATGGGCTAAAGGAGAGATGAAACCACCGTGGAGATTCACATCCCTGTTTGACGAAATGTTTTATTTTTTAGCTTGCGACTCTTTTGAGCTCCTTCATTGTTTTAGAGAGGCTAACTTCGAAGTTAATTCTCTTGCTAAGGGTCGTGTACACCAATCTTCTTTAGTGGTTATATCATTTTCTCAAAGGTGTAGTTGGCATACGGATGCATCTGTAGCTGTAGAGGTAAGGTGCACCTTCAAATTTTATCATGGTATATAATTTTAATATAAATTATTTTTAGGATTATCTCAAAATCTATTTGTTTATCTAATTATAAAATTTTAAATTTTAAAAATGGTTAAAATCAATTATATCTATAAACATATGAAAATCTTGAAAATAGACGGTGTAGATAATATATTGTAAAATGCACTATGTTTGTGACCTAAAATCTTTTTATTTGTCATGGTCATACATCTCGATGGCGAGACGATCAATCTAATGGTTCTTCAACATTAAAACTACTTTTTCCGATGGATTTTTGAGGTGCATCCGTAGTTCTATACTACAAGGTTGCATCCTTATATAAACTTTTTCCTTTTCTTAATTGTACTCTCTCAATGTAATTTTGCTCATGTTTAAGGAAACTTGTGGTTATCATTCAAAAAAAGAAACGAAAATATACACTTCAATATTTTTTCGTGCTGATATTCTTTCTTCCTTATGACCTACTTTTTCAATACAGCCATTTTCGAGCCTCAAATCGTCGTGGCTAATTGTTGATGTTATTAAACCAATGTATAACAAAATGGACTGGTAACCCGATCACCCAACAATCTCTCTCTCATATTTGAGTAGCAGAACAATTGAAATTTTATCAAATAACACAAAAAAAAAAGTATAAATACACAAATAAGAAAAACATAAAGTGAATTGTTCCCTCCACTAAAATTTCTATGAAATGTAGAGCTCCTTCTAAAAGTTACATTATTTACTCTTACCACTGTTTCTTTATCTAAAATAATCCAAAAAAAAAAAAAAAACACGTCTCTCTCTTTCTTAAACCATCCCAAAACTCAACCCAAGCCACCTTTCACTCACTCTCTCTCTCTCACTCAGACACCTATGTACAAATTCCTTGGGGACAAAATATACCTGTTTTGGAGGCTTGAGTACAATTGAGTTTCTAGAACCTAACTATAAATAATATGAGTAGTCATCCTATGAGACCCTCCCACACCCATGTGTGTAGGACCTCAAAGGATCACCATTAAATTTGACACAGATCTCTAGAAAATTCAAGTCTCACACCCATGTGATAACTTTTCTAAATATCTGTGCGAAATTTAATGGTGATCCTTTGAAGTCCTATACATATAGGTGTGGGAGGGTCTTATAGGATCATTACTCAAATAAAATAAGGAAAAAATTTATATAGAACAGAGGCTTTAAACAATCAAATTTGAGCTTACCTCAAAAATTTCACTAGAAGAGATTGTTTTGATGCCCAAATATATCTTGACATCAAGATGCATGACATGAGAAAAAAAACGATTTCAAGTTTTAGAAATAGTGTATTTTGTAACACATTTTTGGATTGTCAATTTTAAAAAATTTCAAGTTTTCATAGATATATCGATCTACACTATTTTTGAAGCTTTAAACTTTATAAATAACTATGGAAATATATTTTAAGACTAGCACAAAGATTTCCAGTATTTAAACCACATTTTTCAACACTATTTGAAGGAAGGCTCTAATTTGATTGTTTAGAGCCTAGGCTCTATACAAACTGCACCCATAAAACAAAGGAAAATAAAAAAACACTCTATTTCCCTAAAGATGAAAATGTGTCCTACAATCTCTACAAAATTAAGACCCGTCTTATTTTTGCAATACGTGTCCATCCTTAACTTTGGATTCAAAAGAGTTAAAAAACTCCAAAGATAAAAAGTTAGTTATGGACAATTCAAAAAATAAGAAGTTTCTAAATCAACGTCGGGGATGTCTTGGCTCAGTGTTCCTAAACATAAGGGCAACTCTATATCGGCATAATTTGGTCCACTCAAACAAGCCCACGATTGAGAAGGAAGAAAAGTATGAACTTAGGAAGAAAAATATGAACTTGGGAAATGGGACATCATTCAAATTATGTAGATACGAGAAAAAATAGATTTATAAGTCTTGGAACTAGTGCATCTTGTAATGTATTATGGAAACTATTAATTTTCGAGATTTTCAAGTATTTATAGATCTACGTGATCTACATTATTTTTTAACATTAAATTATATAATTAGAGATGAAAATAAATTTTTAGGCCACCATAAAAAAATTTATGATACTGAAACAACACATTTGAGCACTATTTAAATGTGCGCCCTATTTTTATTGTTTAGAGCCTCACCTTATACAAACCATACCCTTTGAAGAGTGCACATGTTGAACATGATTTATATAAGGGCTATAAATTGATTTTATTTTTTACTTTCAAATATAAATTAAGTGAATATGGAGGCATCCATACATCATAAATGTCGCAATATGGGGCATCCATGCATCTTAAAATAGCACAAACAATATAAATAAAAAAATATCTTTTAATAAAAAGAAATACCTCAAAAACTTTCTGGGGTATTTTGATCAAATTTTATTCAAAATATTTTATTTTATTTTTATTAGGTACACCCTATTAAAATGAATCTAAGCCCCAATTTTAAGGTAAATATAATTTATATAAAAAATAAAAAATCTATTTATAGATACAAAAATAAAAAACAATTCTATGCAGGAAAAATTTATATAGAGTCGAGGCTCTAAACAATCAAATTTTAGCTTACCTCAAAAATTTTACTGGAAGAGATTGTTCTGATGCCCAAATATTTTCAAATTGATCATCTCGATATCAAGATGCATGGACATGAGAAAAAAATGGATTGCAAGTTTTGGAAATAGTGTATTTTGTAACGTATTTGTAGCCTGTCAATTTTCAAGATTTTTAAGTTCTCATAGATATGACGATCTACACTATTTTTGAAACTTTAAACTTTAAATTTTATAAATAAATATAAATATATGTTAAGGCTATCACAAAGATTTGCAATATTAAAACCACAGTATTTGAAGGTACGCTCTAATTTGATTGCTAACCGCACCCTTCTATTTATAATCTCCACAGTTGGAAAGGTACTTTTGCACCCTCCGATCTCCACGCCATGTGGGGTTCTACTTTTCTTCAGCAATATTTTTGCGATGTTGAAAGACCCACATCTTTATTTAGCAACAAATATAGGACAAAAAAAACACATAAAAGAAAGACAAAATAAATCAGGCGAGGAGTTCAAGGAAGGCACGTTCATTTAGCAACAACAGCAGTAAAAGAAGAAATCCTCATCGATTTAATATTTAACGTTTTATCTATTTAATATTTAACTTTGGGTGTGGTTTTTATACGGTTGCAACTTTAAACAATCCAATTAAGGCATATCTCCAAATTTTATCATAACATGTAATTTTGGTTTAATTTTTTTTTAGGATTATCTGAAAATCTATTTTTACATTTAATTATGAAATCTTAAACTTAATAATTAAAATCAAGTAGATCTATAAGCATGTGAAAATCTTGAAAATGAACAGACTAGATAATGTGTTGCAAGATGCACTATTTCTGGAATTCAAAATCTATTTCTTTTATCATATTCATACATCTCAATGTTTAGATAATCAATTAGAAGGTTTTGACCATTAACACAACCTTTTCCAATGGATTTTTGAGGTGCATCTATAATTCTACATTTTAAGTTTGCAACCTTATATAAACTTTTTCCTTTTAACTTTTAGTTATATCCTTAGTCTATAACTGAAAAGAAACACACCCTAAAGAAAACTAAAAAATCGCAAATGTAAAATCTAAAAAATATTAATATAAAACCTATTATATCAGTCTATTATAAAATAAATTTAGGACCCAATTTTTATGTTAATACAATTTTTTTTTTTTTTTTTTTTTAAAAAGACCGCTAATGATTTAAAAAAACGAGTAAAGGCTCGTCATCCCCATTAAATAACCCAAAAAATAAAAAAAAATTTGTTATTATCACAATGGTGAAAGACCTACACCTTTATTTAGCAGCAGATATAGGAAAAAAGAAAAGAAAAAAAAGAGAACGACAAAATAAATCACGCTAGGAGTTGAAGGAAGGCCAACCCGACGTAGTTGCAGCTGCATAGTCCTTCAATTCAAGCTCCTTGGCAGCGCCATTCAACTGATTGACTGCGTACAAGTAGTTATCTGCCCTACTGTTCAAGAATCAACTGGATTGGGATCACCGGCGGCATTGTTATACAAGTCTTCAACATAGTTACTTACGCTCGTGGTGTTGTCCACAGCAAGCTTTATGGCTATGGTGACCACCCCAACCAGGTCTGCACTGCGCCTTTTGGGGTCCGAACCATTGACGCACAAGTCGTAGTACCTGGTGTTGTTGCATGCATCCTTCAGGATATTTAATGGCTCAGCCTTGCTAGAGAAGGGGTCCCAGGCAATTGTAGGGTACATTATAGAGAAGAAGAGGAGGGAGAGAACCATGGCTAGGATTGAAGACATGTCCAATATAGAGATAGGGTACATTATAGAGAAGAAGAGGAGGGAGAAAGCCATGGCTAGGATTGAAGACATGTCCAATATAGAGAAGAAGAGGAGGGAGAGAGCCATGGTTAGGATTGAAGACATGGTTCAGTGATATATTTCTTTTAGGGCACGTTTGGATCCCTGGATTTTTCAATCATGAAAAAGTCAATCATAGAATTGAGATTTATTGGAATTGACATTTCCTCAAACATAGTGTATGCTGTTTGGATGGCATTTGGTAGACATCGTGATAATGTAAATTCCATATTTGGATTACTTGGAATATTTTTTTCTTGGAAATACAAATCCTCTCTCTCTTTTTTTCTCAAAATTTTGAGATATCTTCTCTCTCTAAAATTTTAATACACTCTCTTTCAAAGACTTAAAATTTGAAATAGTGACTATAAAAATTTTGAGATAGTTTCTCTCTAAAAATTGCACATACTTTCTCTCTCTAAAATTTGATATAGTTTCTCTCTTTAAAATTTTGAAATACTATCTTTCCTAAAATTTAAAATTTGAGATAGTTTCTCTTTATAAAATTTTTGAGATAGTTTCTCTCTCTAAACAAGTTCAAGTAGTTTCTCTCTCTAAAATATGATATAGTTTCTACCTCTAAAATTTTCTCTATCTAAAACTTAAAATTTGAGATATTTTTTTTTAAAAAAATTTAAAGATAATTTCTATAGCTATTATCTCTAAAATTTTAAGATGATTTTGTTCTTTAAAACTTAAATTTTGAAATAGTTTCTTTCTCTCTAAAAATTTCCGATAATTTTTCTCTCTATAATTTTAAGGTACTTTATTTATCTAAGACTTAAAATTTGAGATAGTTTCTTTCTAAAAAATTTAAGATAGTCTCTCTCTCTCTGGAATTTTAGGTACTTTCTCACTCTAAAATTTCATATAGTTACTCTCTCTTAAATTTTAAAATATTTTCTCTCTCTAAAATTTGAATTTTGAGATAGTTTCTCTCTCTAAAATTTTCAAGTAGTTTCTCTATCTAAATTTTTTAGATAGTTTCTCTCTCTAAATATTTCATGTAGTTTCTCTATCTAAAATTTGATATAGTTGTATCTCTCTAAAGTTTTAAGATATTCCATCTCTTTAAAACTTAAAATTTACGACAGTTTCTCTCACTAAAAATGTTAAGATAGTTTCTCTATCTAAAATTTGATTGGCTCGAGGTTTAGAGGCTCATAAATCCATTGTATTGACCGCTTTTTAACCTTAAAACCCCTTCTTCTAAGCGATTTTTTTTTTTTATCTTTTTCTTTTATTTTCTTAGGCTGCTAATCTGGATCTGGCTGGGTGGCACAAGCTACCCATCGATCTATAATTTTTAACTTTAATGTAGTGTAAACCTATGAAAATAGACATGCTTGTTTTAGGTTTGACCATGTGTTGACACTTAGGTCACGACAACACATTAGTTAAAATCTCCATAAACGGATATGACATGGCCAATGAGTGTCCAATACCCGGTCGATATTTCTCGACACGTAACTTGATATTGTGGTGTTTCTTGTTTAAAATATTATTTTCATTAAAGTTCTTTTATTTATATTTTTCACCTAGATTTTACTTAGTCATCCTTTTAATGGATGTATTCTTTTTGTTTCTTTACATCTAGTAAAACTACTATGGGTTCTCTTTCTCTTGAAGTTGAGAATCTCCATCTTGCTTTTTTTTTAATGTTCTCCTTCTCCCCTTCATCCTATATTGCCGTGTAAGGTGCATCCATAATTTTTAGCTCATATTGTATTTCTTCATATTATAATAGAGATATCATCGTTTGGGAGAACTTAGTAACCGAGCTCTGTGTGCCAATGATGCCTGTAACTAGTTTTATCATCAGTAGCTTTAGTTTTTTTTTTTTTTAAGTGTATGATTGTAAGCAATCCAATTATAATCTGTTTTATTTATTGTTTGTTGATTGCATTCAACAAGGGCATAGGACTTTGTTTACACGAGATACATGTGTATTCATAGAAACTCTATAACAAGCCAATTATTTGTCAATAATTGGTCGAGGTTTATGATTATTCTTAGGATTTTTCTATTTATTATATATTTTCTTTAGTGTTGTTTAATATATGATAACTATGCTCTTTTTATTTGAGTCTAACTTTCTTTGTCGCCAATTGTATGTATTATAGTCTTAGTTTAGTTTTTTTAATATAATTCTTTGGAAAGTTAATATTACTCGTATCGTTTGAGTAAAAAGGGTTTGGTCAATTGTGCATTGAGCATGCTTTCTATGCTTAGAATTTATATACTTCCCCTTATTCAATATTCCATTCTGAATCGAGGGCTACGATTTTTTCAATCCCAATGTCACGTTTCTACACTATTTTATTTTTAATTTTTTTATATAAAATATTTTTACACCAAATTTTGGGCAGCCAATCCTCTACTAAACTCACATAGGTAAAAAAAATATAAAAAAAAATATTTACAATAAAATAAAATGACCAAAATACTCCTAACAAATTCAAGGGGTATTTTGGTCATTATATTTTATAAAAATTTATTTTTAATATTGTTTTGTAGGTGCGCCCCAATGAGAAGATGGCACGTACCAAATTTTATATTTCTATAATTAATATAAAAAAATAAAAATAAAATGCCCTGATACATTGGATCTAAGATCAAACGGTGAGTGGTTCACTTGAACAAAATTGGATGGCTGGATGGTAGGAGAAGCATAAATCTTATATGCTGTAGGGAAGTGTAAAAACCATTCCCATGTTTTGTGTGGATGGAATTGTCATAACTCTCATTTCTAACACTCACAATACAATATCTGTAACATAGTTATAAACCAATGTAGACAAAAAAAAACATAGCAACAAAGGAAAACCAAAGAGTATATATTCTCATTTATTTGAGAAGAACATACAAATAATGCAAGGGCAAAATATCATTGTACATCATTGTACAGTTTGTGGATTTCTTTGTAAAACAAAAATAGAAAATATATCTTCTCAAGAATATTAAAAAATTATTTCATATCCTCGTACAGTTTGTGGATCTTCTACAAAATTAAAATAAACATGGTCTCTTCATACAAACCATCAAAGCACAAATATACAGTATGTAGATCTTCTACCTAATAAAATTTCTTCTTGCAAAATCAAAATAGAATTTCTCATCTTTTAGGGTTCATTTTGTGACAAAGAACTCAAGTAATCTCTTATTATAAAAACTCCAAATATAATTCCCTATTTTTAACTATACGTTATCTTTTGTTGAATTGTATTTGGCAGAATTATAGTATTAAATTGATACAATTCAATCCTATTTCAATGATCTATATTCTTGATGTTCATGAAATAAACACACATAATTTTCCAGAGTCCATTGATTATATTATAATATCTTTTTATACAATATATCTACTTTATATATATATATATATATATATATATATATATATATATATATATATATATATATATTTGGATGAACCACAACAAAATTAGAAATTCTTCTTCATCCCAATTTTGTCTTCATCTCTATCTGTTACAGCTGCATGGGTGGAAATGAAGTTTTAGTCGTTGAACGGATAACATTATTCTCCTTTTCAATTAATTCATTTGTTATGCAAATAACATTTTGATAAAACTGAGTTATCTTATCATTCTCCTTTTCGCCGAATTTATTTGTTACTGCAAAGAACAAGATATGAAAACATTTGCATCCCATGAAAGATAGCCACTCTAATTCATTAAATGAGGATATTTTGGAAATCTTCTATTAACATGTCTGATTTCTGCTTTACAATCAACATAATCTTGATGTTTGAGACACTTCTACTTGGTGATCTTCTTCTTATTCTTATTGGTTTCATATGACTTTGGTCTCCTTTTCTTCCCATTTCTCCTGATTTTGATTGTGTTTAGATGTAAATATCTTATTCTATACTTCTTCTCTATGTATAAATTTAGGACCAAAGCATCATGAACACAACAACAATTCATCGGCACAACACATTTAAACAAGTTAATATTTAAGGTATTTTTTTCCTTCTTTAGAACCTATATATACACTTTGCAATATGACAACATTGGTATTTTTTTCCTTCTTTAGAACCTATATATACACTTTGCAATAGGACAACATTTCCATCTCTAATATCTTTTATTTTATGCAAAAAAAAAAATTATTAGGAAATTTTTGTATGAGTTCTAGTACACACATAATTTGTAAAAAGCAGTTTGATTTTGATCCAACACTAGCATTTAAAGTCGATTGTTCTTCTCATACTATAATTAACTTGAGGCATTTTGTTCGGCTTATTGTGGGAAATCTTTTTATGAATCTTCTTACAATTAACTTGTGTCTTATGGGAAATCTTTTTACGAATCTTCCTAATTATATAATTTATGTGTCTAAAACCACATGGTGTATAATATTTCTTTAATTTTGAAGAGAACTAATACTTAGCAAAGAATAGAATTGCATACTTATCAAGTTTTCTATTTCTAAAGCAATTAATAAGCAACATTATTATCGAACACTATATATATTTAGGAATATTAATGTCTTATACCATGCATGTAAAGAGCAATATTTGATGGCATCTTTCAAACCTCCCCGACAGATTGTAGATCATGTAAAAACTTGAGCTTCACCTAAGATAATAATAATAACATTACTTTTGAGTGCAACAAATTCATCTTGTGATTGCTTAGAATAACAAAGAGAAACTAATAATGAATTTTTCTAAAAGAATTTCACAATGTCTTTATCACTTTATTTGACACTATAAAACCTTATTTGGATCGTGTGTATATAAAATCAACATGACAATTTTGTACATGGGACCGCTGTACAGTTTTGTATATGGGACCCTTCTTCACAACATTTGGTAGCTACTCAACTGCACCAGGCATAAGAACAATCTTGGTAATAAGAACAAAATGGTTGCCCCAATTGCCAATAAAGCAATTTGATGCGGGGACTTATTTTAGTCTTTCAAAGTAGCACCGACACTGTCATGGTCTTGTAAAAGTTTATTATTCTGCATATAATGATAAAAATCACCAAAAAGACCAAAGAAAGAATTTACATGGCGTGCCATGTTTTTGAGTTGAAGAAAAAAAAAAAAAAAAAAATCAAGAACGTGAGAGAATGTGAGGGAATAATCACAATTAGGTTAATTCTATAATGTGGGAGAAGAGTTAGAAGGAAATAAGAAAAAAATAAAATCGGGAACATGAGAGAATGTGCGGGAATAATCACATTAATTTAGTTATATAATGTGGGAGAATTGCTACGTAGAATTAACGTATAGACCAATAGAATTGTGCGTAAAATTAGTATGGTAAAAAAAAAAAAGAAAAAAAAAAAAGAAAAAAGATTGGGAGAATTTTCTTTACCGTTTCTTTGACGTGTTTGAAGGTAGTCAGTATAAATAAGTTGCATATGTTTGAAGGTAGTCAGTATAAATAAGTTGCATATTTGAAACGGGTGTTATTTTTTAGGGTGCGGTTTGTATGGAGCCTAGGCTCTAAACAATCAAATTAGAGCCTACTTTCAAATAGTGTCGAGAAATGTGGTTTCAATATTCGAAATCTTTGTGATAGATTTAAAATATATTTTCATCTTTATTTATAAAGATTAAAGTTTCAAAAATATTGTAGATAAATAGATTTATAAAAACTTTAAAATCTTGAAAATTGACGGTCAAAAAACGTGTTATAGAATACACTATTTTCATAACTTGAAATCCATTTTGTTCTCATGTCCATGCATCTTGATGCTGAGATTATCAATTTGAGGATATTTGAGCATCAAAACATCTTCTAATGAAATTTTTGATGCAGGCTCTTATTTGATTGTTTAGAGCCTCGGCTCTATATAAACTTTTCCCTATTTTTTAACTTATTCAAAAATAAAAATATGTAATAATTTTGTTGGAAAAAAAAGTGTTTGTAATAATTTGTAATAATAAAAATCTGTAATGGTGTTTGGATACGTCTGTAATAGTTTTATTGAAAAAAGAATTTGTAATAATAAAAATCTAGAATAATTTGGATCATGTCATTCTAAATAAGTTACATATTTGAAACGAGTTTCCAAATCTGTTTGCACAAGAGTTGGAGGTTAGGTTATTAAAAAAAAAGTGTTTGCAAACACAAAAATAAAAAAACTCAAAATTTTTTCATATCCATTTAAAACAAAACAGAATGTGAACCTTACAAGTGGGTTCCATTGTAAGTCCAACCTTGCATCATTCCATCTCAGGAACACGAATCCCGCGGACAAATACTTTATTTTGATTATTGGACAATATAGCATGTTTTTTTCTTTTTTTTGAAAAAACGGTACAATATAATAAAGGGTGCTGTTTTTATAGAGCCTAGGCTCTAAAGATTCGAATCGGAGCCTACTTTCAAATAGCGTCGAAATATGTGGTTTCAATACTAGAAATCTTTGTGATAGCCTTAAAATATATTTTTATTTTTATTTATAAAATTTAAAGCTCAAAAAATAATGCAGATCGACAGATCTATGAAAACTTGAAAATAATGAAAATTGATGGTCCAAAAATGCGTTACAAAACATATTATTTCCAACGCGTGAAATCCTTTTTTTTTTCTCATGTCCACTCTTGTTGATGTTAAGATGATAAATTTGAAGATATTTGAGCATCAAAACAATATCTTCTAGTGCATTTTTGAGGTAGGCTCAAATTTGATCATTTAGAGCCTCAACTCTATATAAACTTTCCCCTTGAGAAAACTTAGGGTAAGACCAATAGAAGATTTCATACTCCTGCGAGACTATACTATCCATCTACACCCTTAGGGAATATTTACACTAGCAATATATGTTTGATCTTCTAAGTACAACACCTGTTAGGGGAGGCACGAGTTAATTCAAGTGTAAGGACCGAAAAGAACAAGCGGTGGGCCCAAAAGGACGTAGTTGGAAGTAGTTCGAAAAGATATGGGGACTTATGGCCTTACTGAAGGTATGACTTTTAATGGAGCAGAATGGCGGACCAATATTTATGTAACCGATTTTATAAGAATCTATGATATTTGTCCAAAAAAAAAAATGACTAATGTAGCCAACCCCAGTTAATTGGAAAAAGACTATGATGATGAATATCTATTAGACCTCATATTTTAAGGATATGATATCTATAACCTAGAAACCAACCTCTAAAAGAAGAAAAAAAGAAGAAGAAGAAAAGCTCTCAATCTTTGTGTGTCTAGAAAGAAGGCATCCCAAGATCGCACTAGAACCATCCAATTTTGGAAAAGAATGATCTAGATGTTCAAGAACTCAAAATCCAATTTTCTTTTTTTTCTTGAAAAACTTATCTAATTAAAATTAAATGATGAATAAAAAAAAACTCCCAATTATGTGTTTTGCCCTAAATATATAGTATGCCCATGAGGGAGCGTACTACACACTCATAAGCATTTTCAAATGAGCTATGTAAAAAGTTTGAAAAAAAAAAATGAACCATTCAACTTTTGGACTGCCATATACTTAATAAATTAAAATATAAAATTCCTATTATAAAATTAATCAATTATTAAGTGGATCCCAAACTCTAAATCCTAAAAAATTTCGTTTGTAGAATTTCCACATGAGGGAGTAAGTGGATGGTATGTTAGCTAGCATAGGCACTATAGAAAAAAGAGGAAAGTTCAGAAGGTAGTTTTCTCCCTACAAAGCCTACGTGATAGGATAACTACTCTTGGAGATATAAAAATAGGGAAAGCTTTTATAAAGCTTAAGCTTTACAATAGAAAATACGGTTATACCTAAAAACCTTAAAGACAAAAAAAAATAAGGTTGTACCTAAAAACCCTAATGACATGCCATTTGAAACTAGAAAACCTTCAAATTTATCCTCTTGACCCAGACAATTATAATTTGAAACTAAAAAAAAAAAATTGTCGTTCAAGCCCAAAAATTGTATATATTCTAACACATTAATTGGATACTTCAATTTCCAGTGTTTACATATCTATTAAATTTGCATCATTTTTGGAACTTCAAGTATCATATCAACGATAAAGATACATATTTTAGACCATCATAAGGGTTATATGAGACTTAGGTTTTACAATAAATTGTAACAACAAAAAAATGTCGTTTGGGCACCAGGAAACCCTCAAACTAATTATCTCGACCTCGAGAATTATCAATACATATAAAAATGAATTAAATGAATTTGAAGCCCTTACGATAGTGTATTGTGTCACACATTACCTATACCATCCAATTTTTAAAGTACTTACAAATCTATCGGATTTGTCCCATTTATAGAGCTTCAAATTTCATAATCAAGGGTTTTCATGCCATCATGGTGGTCTCAAGTACTAGAACCACAATTTTTGTTAGAACCATAATCACATTTTATGTTTGGGTTTTTCAAGTGTGGCTTTACTTTTTATTTTAAAACCTCCAATAGCAGAAACTCCTATGGTGGCTTTAAAATCTACTATTGCCGCTATTATGAACTTGAAGCTCCAAAAAACTTGAAATCTTTTGATAAAATTATAGAAAGTTCATATAATATATTACAAAATTAACACATTGAAAATAAACGTCCCATATGGAGTGTGTGGAAGCCTGACCATCCTTGCTAGGAGAGAGGAATGGAGATGGGAGATAGAGGTCTCGGAGATATAGGTCTCCGAGGTAGTGATGGACTATGGAGGGGGGCGGTAGGTGATGATCTTAGAGTTCGTGAGGGTGACTTGAAGGACAATGTGATCACAGTGAAGTTTGATCCAGATGGTGGCCCCTTTCAGGATGCTCGGTTTCCGATAGTGGGTCCTTTTCCCCTCTTTCTACTGATATTTTTGGGCTAAGTGACTGGGCTAGAAGATGGTGGAATCTGTCTTATGCTCCTAAAGTTAAGATATTAGGAGATAATAAGATTGTATTCTTGCTTTGATCTAGAAATGATGAGATGGTTGCTCTAGTTAATCGTTCTATTCGCATTCGCAGGACGTTGATGTCTTTGGACCAGTGGAAACCTTCTTCCCACTGCTCTTATTTGCCAAAAGAGAGCCTTTGGATTCGTATAAGTGATATTCCTTTTCATGCTTGCTCAGTTGAAAATATTTGTATGATTGCGAATTATTGCGGGGAAGTTTTGTGACATTGATATGAAGAGCCTCTCTAGCCTTGATCTTTGTATGGTTCGAGTGCGTATTTGAAAAGTACGAAGGATCCCTCTCCCTAAATATGTATAGATGACTATTGGTCATGATAACTTTGCTATTCAAATTTCTTCAGAAAGTGGTCTGTTGTATTAGGAAAATGTTGTCTTTGTTGCTGATGTTCCCTAGGGGGGAATGGACGATGGTTTCCCATCGTAAAAAAAGGTCAACAATAGGAAGGTTGCAGCGGGATGGAATTTTCCGACGGCCGGGCAACGAAAAGGCATTCAGGCGCCTATTAAGCAATCCGTTATGAATGGAAGGTTTCAAAAATTTAAAATTAAAAAACGCTGGATTCCAGTGAGCCGTCTCAAAGATGGATCAACGCATTCTAAGGACGACGTTCCTAAGAATTCGGAGGGTCTACAATCAAGTGATGGTTGTGCGGGTTCACTTATGGCTTGTAATCTTTCGAATGGTGGCAAATCTTTGAGTGATGAGATAGTGGCTGATTCTCAAGATGTGGGGACCGATATTCACGGTAAGCTAGCGATGGTTGAGGTTGAGGAACCCCCACCACTAAATGTCTTTCAGGAAACCCATCCTCTTCTGCTTCAGCTTACTACTGCTCCATCTGTTATGGACATGGTGGGATGGCGAGCCATAGCAAACTTCTCTTGTGAAAGCTGATGAATATATCAACTTACATGCTGAAGAGAGTTGGATGGAGGCCAAGATTTCTTCCGTGATTAGCGATTCTGAGATGGACTTTAGCATTATGATCAGAGTGGTTTTTCAGGAGATTATTAAGAAGAAAAAAAGGGAGAAGAAGAGGTCTGTTGACTTTGATAATTCAGAGACGCTTGATAAGATGGTTGGGAACAAGCGTCCATTGTTCGAGGTTTCTTCTCTGACTACTCTGCGCTCTAAGGGGGATAAAGCTAAAGGGATATGAAACACAGTGGTAAATCCTACTAGGTTTTCAGCTAGGTTGCAGACACGCGAAAGAATGCCTTTGAATGCTGCAGGGAGGGGCATCATCATTGCGAATGAGCCAGGAGGGGATAGCTCTGACTCTTCTGATAGGGTGGAGGTGATGGGTGAAAGTCTTGAAGAGGCCATGCTACTTGAGGAGGCATTTTTTGGATCGCGTAAGGATGACCCAGGTTCTTCTTCTGCCCCGTCTTGTTGATGTTAATTCTATCTTGGAATGTAAGAGGTCTGGGAGACCTCAAATGGAAAAAGATATCCTTTTTTTAATTTCTAAGTACAGACCTACAATGGTTGTTTTACAGAAAACTAAACTTCCTGCTCTTTTTTTGGGAGGAGTTAGGCAAGTTTGGGGACCTGGTTCTGTAGATTTTGCTGGATGTGATTCTATTGGTTCTTCAGGTGGACTGTGGGTTCTTTGGGATCCAACTGTGCTTTAGTCTTTTGCTGTGGAAGTTAAATTGAATTTTTTGCTGGTTGGTTTTTTGGGACCTCTTTCTGGCTTTAAATAGGGTTTGCTAAATGTTTATGAACCTTGTTCTTGGGAGGCAAAGGAAGTTTTTACTAATGATATGTTTGACATTATTCAGTCTATTGATTTTCCATTATGTCTGGGGAGGGGATTTTAACTTTATAAGGTGGACGGATGAAAGTAATATCGGGGGTTCAGTGACAAGAGCAATGCGGTTATTAAACCATTTTATTGAGACCAATGCTCTAATTGACTTGCTAATCTTAGGCTCTCATTTTACTTGGTCCAACGGTAGCTTGCTTAACCTTTGTATGTCGAAACTTGATAGGTTTCTTATCTCTTGCTCTTGGTCTGAAACCTTCCTTCTAGCTTCGATCCAAGCGTTGCTTAGGTTATCTTCTTACCATACCCCAATTCTTTTATGTACAAAGAAAGTCTCTAAGGGCCATGTACCTTTTAGGTTGGAGGTTGGGTGGCTGCAAGATAAAAAGGTTACTGATCTCATAAAAAGCACTTCGGATCTCAATAGGGTCTATGGATTTCCAGCTACATAAGAAGTTGCTAAATGTGCGGCATAAGTTAATTGATTGGAAGAAAAATAATCGAGCTTCTGTCAGGGGTATGATTGATGAGATTCTTTATAAAATTCAGGAGGTTGATGGGATAATAGAAAGCTCAGGTGCTGTTTCTAAAGATTTGATGCTTCAAGAAACTCTTTGCACCAGTGTTTAAAAAATCGCCGAGTCGAACCGGACTCGGAAATCGCCATGGGGGGATTGTATCGGCTAAAAAATCGGGAATCGTCCGGTTCTAGAGAGAACCGGACGATTCTGCACAGTGACTCGCCGATTCACTGTACGGAATCGGCGAGTCCGTGAAGAACAGGGGTTGCACAGTGTTCTTCATGGGATTCTTCGAAATTTGTCATTTTTTGATCATTTTTCTTGTTTTTTTTGGCATGTGATCTAATTTGCAGGCTGTAAACAGCTTTATTTAGCTTTTACAAGGATTAAATGGTTGAAAAATTTGGTGTTTTTGGATTACGAAACTTGCATTTTTAGGGTTTCCGCCTTTCCTTGTGTTTCATGCCAAATAGGGCATGAATCTTTCAAAATATGTAGGCATTTTGATCGTAAAGCTATGCATCAAAACCTTTTGTTACTAATTTGTGATAATCGTTGAGAAAAACAGAGTTTTTGGAGATTAAAGGCTTCGGTTCACAAAATCAGGTAAGAAGTTTGGGTTTTTTTTTTTTTTCCGCCATATGATTTATTTCACGGCATATTTTGAACATAATGAGTTCAATAATTAGGGTTTTTAATCTTTATTGTGTCTATTATGATTTAAAATTTTCAATTTTATGTAATTTGGTCAATTACAGCATGAAATTTGAGATGAACACAGAGATGTCTGCGGAGCCAAAATTTCGCTGTTTTTTTTTTTTTTTTTCCGCCTTTTGATTTTTTTTTCATGATATATCAGAAATAATGTGTTAAAAATTTAGGGTTTTGATTCCTTATATTGTTGTTTATTAGAGCATGTACTCAATTGGATGTAATTTATTCACTTAGAGGTGGATTTTTGAGTTAAAATGGCTTATGTAAAATGGCTCTGAGCAGAACAATAATTTTTTTTTTTTTTTTTTTTTTTGTAATTCATGATCGAATGTTTTGTAATACTTGATCGATTTTTTTGTAATCCATGATCGAATTGTTTTTTTTTTTTTGTAATCCGTGATCGAATTTTTTGTTCTTTTTTTTTTTTGTAACCCATGATAGAATTTTTTGTAATCCATGATCGAATTTTTTGTAATCCATGATCGAAATGTTTGTTTTTTTTTCTTGTAATCCATGATCGAATTTTTTTATTTTTTTTAACCCATGATAGAATTTTTTGTAATCCATGATCGAATGTTTTGTAATGCATGATCGAAATGTTTGTTTTTTTTTTTGTAATCCATGATCGAAATGTTTGTTTTTTTTTTTGTAATCCATGATCGAATTTTTTGTTTTTATTTTTTTTTTGTAACCCATGATAGAGTTTTTTGTAATCCACGATTGAATTTTTTGTAATCCATGATCGAATTGTTTTTTTCTTTTTTTGTAATCCACGACCGAATTTTTTGTTTTTTTATATATATATATTTTTTTTTGTAATCTATGATCGAATTTTATGTAATCCATGATTGAATTTTATGTAATCCATGATCAAATTTTTTGTAATCCATGATCGAATTTTTTGTAGTCCATGATCGAATCTTTTGTAATTGAATTTTTTGAAAATTTGTGATTTTTTTTTTTAATCCATGATCGATTTTTTTTTTGTAATCCATGATCGAATTTTTTGAAAATTTGTGATTTTTTTTTTTAATCCATGATCGAACTTTTTGAAAATTTGTTAATTTTTTTTTTAATCCATGATCGAATTTTTTTTTGTAATCCATGATTGAATTTTTTGAAAATTTGCTGTACTTTTTTTTTTTTTTTTCTTTTTATCCATGATCGAATTTTTTGAAAAATGATCATTTTTCTAAATGATGTGAAAATCGTGATAAGATTTTGATTATCATGATGTATTAAACCCAATTTTAAATTTTTATTGTTTGGGTTTGCTGTACTTTTTTTTTTTTTTTCATGATTGAATTTTTTGAAAAATGATGATTTTCCGAAAAGATGTGAAAATCGTGACAAGGTTTTAAATATCATGAGGTATTAAACCGTATTTTAAATTTTTATTGTTAAAGTTTTTGTTGAAAAAATTGTATGTTGATGGATTATTTATGCAAAAAAATGCATGTTATTATATTTTTAATGCAAAACTGTATTTTTTTTATCTGTTGTTCATGGATTTTTTAGTTGGAATGACTGATGTTAGCTGGCTCTGTAAAGAATTGTTTTTATTATTTATTTTTTAATACAAAAAAATGTATGTTCTTGATAATTGAGTTGTAGCCATGTTTGGAGCTTGTATTTTGTATTATATTATCCTGAATGTTTGTAATTGATATGTACGAAAATATTATTGTCAATAAAAGTATTTTGCAATAACAAATAACAACAAATATGACTACAAGAACTACCGCAACATATTATCACTACACATGGTGATTATTTTTCTTTTTGAACTGTCAGGTTAATTTTATAGCTTTTACATCTTAAAACAGTTGAATCATGTCAAGATCTGCAGAAGACCCTGCATGGCAACATGGGGTCAGACTTGATCCCAATAAGAAAGACAAAATTATTTGTAATTACTGTCAAAGAGTAATAAGTAGTGAGGTACATAGGTTCAAGCAACACTTGGCAAGGGTTAAAGGAGAAGTTTCTGCATGCACTAGTGTCCCTAGTAATGTAAAAAATAGATGGCGGCAATTCTTAATGCTAACAAAGGTAAAAAAATTGCCAAACATAGGATGAATGAGGAGATAACTAGTTTATATACACCATCAAGCAGGAATGATATAGAAGAGCAATATAATAATGACCTAGAAGAGCAATATAATAATGAGCTGGACATGGCCACAAGATTGAGTTTACATGAACAATATCAGAGGGAACGTGGGTTTAAAATGCCCGGTGGGTCTAGCTCAAACATGCATGGTGGGCCTAGCTCAGATATGCATGGTGAGCCTAGCTCAGATTTACATGGCGGGCCCAGCTCGAGCATGTATGGAGGGCCCAGCTCAAATATGTATGGAGGGCTTGGTGGCAATATGTAACAAGGAGAATCAGTTGTTGAAGAAATTGTTTCCAGGTTATCTAGAAGTGTCAGTATTGCAGGTCATATTCGTAAAGACCCATTTCTCTCAAAGCCTAAGTCACAACAGATGACCCTAAAAGGCATGGTTAAATGTACAAGAAACATGTTAGGGAGATATGTTGGTAAATGATTCTACGATAAAGGGATTCCCTTTGATGCAGCCAATAGCCCATATTTTCCACCTATGGTCAGTGCAATCCAGAGAGTCGGGCCCGGGGTAAAACCCCCGATGACATATGAGCTCAGTGGGCCAATATTAGATGAAGAGGTGGAGGAAGTTAAAAAGTGGATTGAAGAATATAAACAGAGTTGGTCAAGGACAGGCATTACTCTCATGAGTGATGGTTGGTTGAATAAAGTTAGCAAAGAGGAGTTTTTAAACTTCTTGGCCTATTCCCCATAAAGTACAGCTTTTTTGTCTAGCAAAGACATATCAGGGACGAAGAAGGATGCAAACTTCTACGTACGACTATATGATCAGATAGTGGAGGAGGTGAGAGATAAGCATGTAGTCCAGTTTATTACGGATAATGCGCGTGCATGTGTTTCTGCGGGCACCAAGTTGATGGATAAGAGGAAGCATCTAGTATGGATCCCGTGTGCTGCACACAACATCGATCTTATGTTAGAGGAGATCGGTGAGATCAAAATTATGAAGGAGACTCTACAGGAAGCAAGGTTGGTGTCAAGATTTATATACAACCACTCTAAAATTTTATTTCTGTTTAGAGAACACTCTAAGAAAAAAGAGATAATCAGGTCTACCATAACCCGCTTTGCGACTGATTACTTAGCTATGGACTCCATTCGAGAATCTGAAGGTGCATTAAAGAGATTGTTTACTTTTGAAGAGTGGTTAAATGACCACCTCTCGAAGTCCGGTACCAGTATAAAAGTGGACAACATAGTCTCAAATAGGCAGTTCTGGTCTCGATGTTCCAGTGTTGTAGAGGCCACTGCCCCTTTGGTCACGGTGTTAAGAATGGTGGATACTGACAAGAAAGCTACCATGGGTATCCTTTATGAAGGTATTGAGAGGGCGAAATCAGCTATTGAGGAGAAGTGTAATTTTGCTAGCAAAGTGATCGAGATTATAGAAAGGAGGTGGAACACCAAATTTGGACGTCCAATTCATTATGCTGGTAAATATATATTTATATCATTACAATGTTTCAGTTTAAATCATTTTTTTATGAAATTGTAAATGACATTTTTCTACCTATATATTTTTTAGGTTACTACTTCAACCCAAAATTTTTTTATTTAACACCTGAACAACCCCACAAGATATGGAAGGGGTCAGATACATTATTGCAAGGTTGGAGAGAAGCCATCGAAACCAAGTAGCAGCAATACAAGAGGTATTATTTAATGTTTGGGTAAGAACTTAATTGAGTTGTTATATTTGTGAGGAATAATGCACTAAAACGTAATATATTTATTTTAGCTTGGTATGTATAGGGATGCTATAGGATCATTCGGAACTAGACTTGCCAGAAATTCTCGAACTATGATGGATCCAGGTTATCCTCTCGCTAATATTTTGTTCATTCATATATTTAATCTTATGAATTGTTCTTGCCCTTACAATGCTTTTTGCATTTTAATTCAGTTGAATGGTGGGAGATATATGGTACTGATGCACCTCACCTAAAGAGGATAGCAATCAAGGTGCTCTCCCATACATGTGCTGCTAGTGGCTGTGAGCGCAACTGGAGTACGTTCTAATGGTTGCACACTACTAGGAGGAATCGACTCGCTTCTGAGAAGCTTCATAAACTAGTCTACGTTCATTATAATTTAAACCTCAGATAACGACAAATAAGAAGGAAGCTTGAAGACTATGGGCCGATAGACTTAGACACAATATTTGTCACAGACACAGCAGACCAATGGATAGTAGAAGAGGAGGAGCCAGTGTTGCACAAGAGAGCGTTCCTTGAGGCTATCGGTGATGAAGATCTTGAAGAAAGTGATGAGCAGCATGAAAGAGGAAGCAGCCAGCCAACGTATCCACAATTCATCGGAGATGTCGGTGATATTGCACCTAATGAGGGAGAGTGGGAAGGGGGTCTAAGAGAAAATGAGAGAGATGATGATTCTGAGGCCACCCTATCCCAGCCATATTATTCACATATCGAGTCCCAACAGCAATAGGGATGAGCACGACAGTGCAGGTGAGCACGAAGGATGGACAAGCTTCGGGGATTTTGGATTGGAAACACAACAAAACACTAACACTCAGGGATTTGGGAATAGTCAGACGCCTGCTAATATCGATGATTCGTTTTTAGATCGAATCAATGAATTGTCAAACGAATTCAATCAATGGCACCAGCGTGACCAAGAAGAACAATAACGTCGTATATCATTTTATTTTTAGATCGTATGTTACTAATTTTATGCTTTATTGTAGTCCATGTATGTTGATATACTTATTCCATGATAATTCTATGTTTATCCTTTTGTCTGATGTAAATTAAATGCTGAATGGCGGTTCATGCAGGGAAAGAACATATCAATATTCGCATATTCATTCAAAAACATTAAAATTCTTAATGGAGTACCCTCATTTCTTATTGAATTCCTAAAAAACAATATTTATAATGAATTTTAATAATTTTTTCGGATTTTTTTAAAGCTTTATTCTGACCGATTCACCTGATTCCTGATCCGGATCGCCGATTCGCCGATCCAGATCGGTTTTTTGGGTGCCCGATCTGGGTCATCGATCCGTTTTTTAAACCATTGCTTTGCACTAAGGAGTTAGAGGAACTTTGAAGAGTAGAAGAAGTTTTATTGGAAACAATGATCGCGGGTCAAATGGCTTAAAGAAGGTGATTTGAACACTAAATTCTTTCATGCTATGTCCAATGCTCGGACATGTCAAAATGACATCTCTGGTCTTCTAATTCAAGGTATTGACCCTGATAACGATGAGGAGATGACTAAGGCTATTATTAGTCATTTTCAGACGGTATTCTCTTCGAATATCAGTATTACTCATCAACTAGAGACGATGAGTTTTGAAGTCCTTCCCCCAAATTTGATCTCTTTCTTGGAAAGGAATGTTACTATGGAGGAACTCAAAAAAGTGGTGCTCTCACTACCTGGGGATAAAGCCCCTGGGCTAGATGGGTTTCGTTTGGTGTTTTTCCATAGTTTTTGGAATCTAGTATGTAGTGAACTTCTTGAGATGGTGAGCTCTTTAGAGGTATCAATTCAACCTTTATAGCTCTTATTCCTAAGAAGTCCATCATTGAAAGTTTGGGGGAAATTAGACTTATTAGTTTACTATCAAGTCTGTATAAAATTATAGCTAAGATGTTGGTTGAGGGTCTTAAAATGATATTACCTTCCATTATTTCGGGCCCTCTATCAGCATTCATTCAAGAGAGACTTATTACTGATAGTGTCTTGGTGGCCCAAGAATGCATGCATTCTCGAGTATTGGAGGGTAGTCCTAATTTACTTATCAAATTGGACATGGAAAATGCCTATGATAGGGTGGAATTAAGTGTGCGTTTGGAAATCATGAAAAATATAGGCTTTGGAGAAAAGTAGAGGAGTTAGATTTTTGGCTGTTTTTTTTGCTCTCTCTTCTGCCCATTTTTCAATTTTACATAGTGGGTGTCCAGCTGGTTTCTTTAGAGTCTCATGGGGTATTCGACAAGGTGATCCTCTCTCGCCTTTTCTTTTCACCATTTATGCTGAATACTTTAATTTAGTCATCAATAATGTCGCAACCAATGACCATTTTGAAGGATTTCAATTGTCCAACAATGGGCCTTGTATCACCCACCTTCAATATGCTGATGACACACTATTATTTTGTAAAGCGAGAGAGGACAATGTCTCTAATATGCTGTATTTCTGAAATGCTGTGAAGTGGCTTTGGGTTTGAAAGTAAATTTTAAGGAAACAAGAGTGTTTGGCATTAATTGTGATGGGGGTACCTTGAAGGCTTTGGCGGATATCCTTGATGCTAAGGTAGATTATTTTCCTACGATTTACCTCGAGATTCCTGTCTCAGATGGGCCTCTGCCTATTGCAATATGGGATAGAGTCATCCAAAGGATTCAAACTAAACTGGATCTGTGGAAATTCAAATATTTATCTTTGGGGGATAAAATTACACTAATAAAAGTGTACATGTCTAATTTACCTATTTATCAGATATCAATTTTACAGATTCCAGTAGCAGTTGCCAAGAAAATAGAGAGGCTTATGCGTAACTTTCTGTGGGGCTCTATGGGTGACTCAAAAAAATTCCACCTGTTGCGGTGGGATAAGGTATGTACCCCTAAGAAAGAAGGCGGCTTGGGTATAGGAGAGATTAAACTAGTCAGTTAGGCACTGTTATGCTAGTTGTGGTGGAGGAGTCCAAGATTTAAAGATCAACTTTGATATCAGGTGATTGCGACAAAATATGGGGTAGACAAATTCCAAATGTGGGTTGGAGAGCAGAGTAACAATAGAGGCATTTCTCCCTGGTGGAAAGTCATCACCTATTGTAAAGCTCTAATTCATAAGGATATCTGGCGGAGTCTTGGTAATGGCCGAAACATTTCTTTCTGGCACCATAAGTGGCTTGGTGATGCTCCATTGAAATTAATGTTCCCATTAGTTTTTCACCATATGGAGAATAAAAATGCTTCTATACATGATTCATTGATTGCAAGGGGGGGAAAAAAGGATTGGGAGATTAACTTCATATTACAATAAGGTTTCAGAAGCTTCACTATCCCAATTTTCTGCGCTACTGTTGTTGTTAAGAGAGGTATATATCCCTTGTGATGGTGATGCAGAGGATGAGGTGATTTGGGATCTTGCTAAAGATGACCAGTTTTTGGTTGAATTAATGTATGATGTCCTCTTTCATGAGTGGTGGCATTGGACAATGCCAGAGCTAGCCCGCATTTGGAAGTGGCCAGTTCCTCTAAAGGTGCAAGCTTTCTTTTGGCTGGTTATGTAAGATGAGGTCCTTACTATCGACAATCTTATCAAAAGAGGCAAGATCTTGCATAATATATGTCTTCTTTGTAAGAGTGATGTGAAAACTGACCCCCATCTTTTTTTGCATTGCCCTTACTCTCATGATATTTGGTGCTGGTTTTTTTGACAGTTATGTTTCCCTTTGGTCTTCATGTGGATGTTATGGAAGTTTTGCAGGCTCTTTTGGTCCCTTCTTTGCCTCAAACTAGTGACATTATTTGGCAAATATGTCAAGAAGTGATTCTTTGGGAAATTTGGAAGGCACGAAACTGAAGAGTATTTGAGGGGGCCTCATTTCCTTGGAATGACATGTTGGAGAAGATCCTCCTTTCTTTTCTAGATATACTTATCGGTTCATAAGGTGGGGGAAAGACATTGTTGAGGTTGATGTAAGGTTCAATTTATCTACTCTTTTCCAGTTGGGATACCGCAAGGTGAGACTCATTGGAAGATGGTCTTCGCCAGTCAAAGGGGTGTTTAAATTGAATTTTGATGGGAGTTCATATGGAAATCCAGGGGTTGCGTGTTATGGAGGTGTTGTTAGGGATTGGGAGGGTCAGATCTTGTTTTCTTATGCAAGGCTGTTGGGAGCAAAGACATCGAACTTTGCTGAATTTTATGCTCTTGTTCAAGGTCTTCGTCTCTTCAGGGAGAAGAATTTTGGGACGAGGTGTATTGTAGAAAGGGACTCTTTGAACGTTATCAGCTAGTGCAAAAGGGAGAAGAAAGTCCCATGGGAACTTAGATTATTCTTACTGGAAACGTTGGATCTCCCTAGGCTTTTATCCATTTCCTTTGTTCATGTCTTTACGGTGGTAAATGGCATGGCGGATTCCCTTGCTAAACAAGGTGCTTCTCTCGCTAATTTGGTGGTTTCTGATGTTCTTCTTTCTTAATATGTTGTACTACTTTTATAATTGAATAAAATTTATAGAATTTTAGTCAAATATATATATATATATTACAAAATACATTCTTTTTGAACTTGAAATCTTTTTTTTTCCGTGAGATGAACAATTTGAGTGTTTTTGGTACTAAAAACAGTACATTATGAAAAGGTTTTGAGGTGCATCATTAGGTATCATTACAAAACCTATTTTTTAGGTAAACTTTAGCTATATATAGATTATTTAACTCTACCACTTGCTCCCATTTCCGAATAATATTACATTACTTTACTTTTTGATCCATCGCCTCTAAACAATTGTCATGAAGATCTTAGTTGCAGTTATAATTAAGTTTATATAAAGTGGCAATGTTACTTGTAAACGTGAGATTGCAATAATGTATGCACCTTTCATTTTAGTTCGGCCACGTAGATTTTATACTATCTTAAAAAATATACTAAGTTTTGATACTTTCATAAAACTAGCCAAATGCACGTACTTTATTCATGAATTAAAACATAGATTGAGCACAATGATGAATGAAATTAAAAGATATCACAAATTAACAATAAACTTATACAAAAAATTACTAAAGCATACATTTTTAAAGCTATAAAATATAACTACATGAAGCAATTTTAAAAAATAGTAATTTCTCTTTAAATTATAGATCGTAGCTTACTCCAAAGAGATAGAATGACTTTTATGATAAATAATATAATATAATTGATAAAAAATAACACAATATAAACACAAACAATTGTACTAGATGAACACATACTAATGAAAAATTATTTAAAATTAATATACCTATTTAGTCTCCTCCAATGCCTTAATTTGTCTTTAAATAAAATTACCAAGTGTTTCAATCCACTAAACAAAATTTTCCCTTGGTTTCTTAATTTACCCTCATAAATTGACGGTAAAGAGATATATTTGAAACGATTATATAGCAATAATAATAATAATAATAATAAAATAATAATAATAATAATAACTTTAATCATGATAAAAGAATGTTATTCCAAAATATTGTCATATAAAAAGTATGTGCGTCCAAATCAAATGTCAAAGACACACAAAAGGTTTGGCAAATACATATACTCTACACATAATTTTCTCACCCTACACTTGTGTGACAATCAGTTGCTTAGTTGCTAGTCAGATAATATTTAATATAAATAATGATTGAAAAAAATGCCGATCTAGATCGAGAATTGGCTGATCCTGATTGGATACTCATGGGGATTGTCCTAATTCCTTAACAGAACTAGGATTGGGTCCTATTTACAAGTACTCACTCTGTTATGTCTAAATGTGAGTTTGTTAGGAGCTGGACAATCTAAATTGGCCGAATTACCCTATTCTTAACTATTTTATTTTTTTATTATTTATTTTTATTTTTACTTTTTAATTTTAAGAAATTTTTTTTTTTTTTTTTTTTTCATCCGTCTGATCCAATTCGGATTGGTCTAGCCTCTGATTAATCTAGAAATCCAATATGGGTTCCAAAACATTAGTAGTAATTGGAAAATGATGACATAGATTGGAAATCAATGAGGACCCACTTGGTTCCTAGTTGGATCTGGGAATTGGTCAAATCTTGAAAGATTCACCCAATTCTATTATAGAATAAGGGTACAAGATAATCCAGATCAACCAAATTGCCCCAGCTCCCACCCATTTCTTCTTTTACTTTGTCTTTCTTCTTTTTCTTATTTTCTAAAACACAAAAATAATGCTTATAATTTTTTTACTGATTCCCACATCAGAGAACCAGTCTGATCCATTTCGATTTGAGGTCCAAATCGCTGGAGCCCGATCTGGGTTTTACCACATGAAAATAACAAAGTATTGCTCATCTTCTCTAGAAACTTTTTTCCATTGGGAAATTTAAATGAAGTTAATGAACGTCAGGGTTCATAAGGGAGAAGTCTCAACAACTATTTACTCACTACATTGTCATAGGCAGATCCAAACCATATAGTGTGTGAAAGTGTGGTTAAGATTACACGTGGATTAAATAGAGGTGGTGTTGTTTGCACATACAAGAAACATTGGTTGCCAACTTTCAAACTTCATTAGCAATGGAGGAAAACCATGTCTTTCGTGTTCAATATTCACGAGGTTTTGGCATGTCCTAAATTTTTGGGAAAATTACGTATATATCTATTATATTTTCTGTTATTACGAAACTACTGAATAGTTTTCATTATTACCTGTCTATTTGTTTTTTCACGTCAAAACGAAAAATTTTAAAAAAGAAAACTTTACCTTTTTTTTGGTTGTTGAACAACCGAATTTATAGGATTCTCGATTCTTCTACGATCGAAAATAAGCCAATTTCGATTCTTCAATATCCGAAAATTTTGCTTTTGTGGTCACGCGTGGGAAAAACTTTCTCTTTTCTCTCTCTACTTGCCCTCTTACACTTTCTCTCTCTATTTCTCTCTAACATCCCTTGCTCTCTCTCCTCTATCTGCCATCTCTCTCTACTAGCCCTCTCTCTCCTCCACCCGCCATCAGCTGTTAAGCCCAAATCCACCTCTTTTATAGAAAAGAAAGCTTGTTTGCTACAGAGCCTCTAATCACAAGCAATGATCAAGTCTACCCACCCATGCAATCTCCATGGATTGAAGCTATAACAGGTTTTCGACAAAGCTCGATAGCTATAATGGCAGCTTGCATCTCTTTAATGGCCCGCCGAAGGGCCTCTCGGGCCCGACCTGGGTCTTCGGTTTATTGGTTTTGGATTGATTTCAGAGCAAGAATGTCTATGCCAGAGCAATATTAGAGGCTAGTATGATGAGTTTCGCAGATGGGTTTTGGCTGAGGAAAGAGAGGGCTTTGGGGAATTTGTTGAAGAATTGGGGGCTGAGGGCATTTCTTTGAGATGGGTTGTTGAGGTAGAGAGAAAAAATACCAGAGTTTGGAGGCTCGGATTGGATCACTTTCAGGGTTTCGAAGGTTATCGCGAATTGGGGTTCCATGAATTCCTAGAAAGAGAGAGCAAAATAGAAATCAATAAAGAAACATATACATCTCTGGATAGAAAACCAAAGAGAGAGAGGAACGAGGGAAAAGCAGCCGATCACCACGGTTTTTTCAATTTAGAGAGATTGGGACTTGAAAGATGGAAGAGGTTTCCTCTATTCGACTTGGATATGGGCGGATGAAAATAAGAACGCTTAAAGAATACCCATATTTGTTATGGGGAGAGACAGCAAGTGGAGGATAGAAACGGCGGGTGGAGGAGAGAGAGGGCGAGTAGAGAGAGATGGCGGGTGGAGAAGAGAAAGAGAGATGGCTGTTAGAGAGAGAAAGAGAGAGAAAGTGCGAGAGGGCATGAGAGAGAGAAAGCGAGAAAGTTTTACGCATCACAAAAGAAAATTTTTTGGTTCTTCAAGAATCGAAATGGGCCTATTTTTGGGTCGTTGAACAATCGAAAATCGTATGAATTTGCTTGTTCAACAACCAAAAAGGGGTAAAATTGTTTTTTTTTTTAATTTTCATTTTGACATGAAAAACACAGATAGACAGGTAATAACGGAAATTATTTGGTAGTTTCGTAATAATGGAAAATATAACAGATATGTATGTAATTTTTCCTAAATTTTTTGACATTGTGCAATATGAATGAAGACCAATCTTGCAAATTTTGCTTTAGAATAAAAAATTGTTTGTGATTGTAGGCTTGGCATAGAGAATGTTTTACTATACGGTGTGGTTTGCAAAAAGTCTCAACCCTGAACCATCCAATTAAGGTGCAACACCAAAAGCTCATCAAAAGATGTAATTTTAGTGTCAAAAGATGATTAAAAGACTAGTTCACATCTAATTATGTAATCTAAAACTCAAAAAAATAATACAGATCGAGCAGATCTACAAATGTATGGAAATCTTGAGAATGGGAGGTCTAGATAACTATTTTTTGAACTTTAAAATCTCTTTTTTTTCCACATCTGTGAGGTCAAGATGATGAGTTAGAGGGATTTTCACCTGCAAAATAATTTTTTTTATGAATTTTTGATGTGACCTTTTTCTACATTTCAAGGTTGCAATCTTATATAAACTTTTTCGAATGTGCATCATTTAATTCATTTTACTTTTTGTCACACTATCTTTGCACCAAAAATGGTCTTTAAGTGTGCAACATTCATGGCCAATGTATAAGATACCTTAGTTAAAAGTAAAGAGCAAAAAAAAAAAATTATTAGGAAAGGGGTTGGGGTCGTGGTGGTAGCATCCCCACACCCAGTTATCACATCGTGTTATCCATTCCTACCGCCGACACCCTCAATTAACACTTACAAAATGTAACTTCCCAATCTATTGAAAAAAAGGCTAGGGGCCTGTCTTCCCCACTGAATTACCCAAAAAAAAAATCTTCAAAAAAAAAATCTTCTTTTATATAAAGTATGGCTTTAGGAGTACATAGAGTTACCTCTATAACCCTCTCATCTCTATTCCACTGCTAAACGACGGTTTAGAAAGAGACCATCATCATAGGAATCACTTCTCTATAAAAAACCAGTCTCTCAATCTACAGGAGGTACAATGTAGACCATCATCATGCGAATCACTTCTCTGCAAGAAACAAGTCTCTCAATCTACAGGAGGCACAATGTAGACCATCATCATGCGAATCACTTCTCTACAAGAAACCAATCTCTCAATCTACATGAAGCACAATGTGGAGTTAACCAGTCGCTCAATCTACAAGTGGAACAGACCATCATGATGGGAATCATTTCTCTACAAGAAACCAGTCTCTCAATTTAAAGGAGGCACAACTTGGAGTTAATCAGTCTCTCAATCTATAAGAGGCGCAACGTGAAGTTTCTCTCCGTAGAAAGCTCTTCTCTCTAAAAGAGAGGCCTTGCCTCTCATGCATAGGAGGCCCTTGCTTTTCTCTCTACAAAAAACCACCTTTCACATATGGTAACTTAAATAATGCACACGAATTCTCTACACTTTCACCCCATATATATATTAGGTTACGAGTCAACACCAAATAAGAAACTTCCTATAGGTATGACATATATCTCAAGAACCAAGAGATATATCTCAGAGTTCTAATCTTTTTGGATTTCTATTTTCTTTAGGAAACTTATTAATATCGATCTCAATCCCACATAATATGAAATTTTCTTGTTTTGATAATTTTGGATAATCACCATATCCAACAATCTCTACCTTGATATCAAAATCACATGTTCACCATGTCAACATCTATTGAATAATTTTATGAATTCTTCATCTTTTACCAAATAAAGGCCTTCATCATTCTTACTGAAGAATTGTGCTTGTTATCATATTTCTCCACCTCAAATAAAACACTTGCATACTTTGCCGTATGTTTTTCTTCAACCGAATGTACAAACACTAGCCTTGTACTGAACCATGCACTCTGATACCACTTGTTAAGATTTAAGAACCCTCTTAGATGCGGAAACAGGATTTAAAGACCCTCTTAACTGCGGAAACATGCATCTGTTTTAACCCGTACAACAATTTCTTGAGCCTACAAACCAAATTCTCTTTACCTTTCACAATAAAACCTTCAGGTTGGGTCATATAAATTTCTTCTCTTAAGTCACCGTGCAAATGCAGTTTTCAAGGTGAAGATTGTTGGATACGGTGATTATCCAACAATAGGAACTTTGTCCTAAATAAAAATGCCATATGTGCTCAATTCCCACGAGGTTTTGGCATGTGCTACTTTTTTCCATGGTACAATAGGAATGAACACAATGTTTAATAAAATTTGCTTTAGAATAAAAAGTCGGTTGTCTTTATACTCTTGCCCAATGGTTTAAACAAAGATCGGTGACCCGGATCGGGCTTCCAAAAAACCGATCCGGATCGGCGAATCGGCGATCCGAATCGGGAATCGGGAATCGGGTGAATCGGTCAGAATAAAGCTTAAAAAAAATCCGAAAAAATTATTAAAATTCATTATAAATATTGTTTTTTAGGAATTCAATAAGAAATGAGGGTACTCCATAAGAATTTTCATGTTTTTGAATGAATATGTGAATATTGATATGTTCTTTCCCTGCATGAACCGCCATTCAGCATTTAATTTACATCACAAAAAAGGATAAACATATAATTATCATGGAATAAGTATATCAACATACATGGACTACAATAAAGCATAAAATTAGTAACATATAATCTAAAAATAAAATGATAGACGACGTTATTGTTCTTCTTGGTCACCCTGGTGCCATTGATTGAATTTGTTTAACAATTCATTGAGTCGATCTAAAAACGAATCATCGATATTAGCAGGCGTCTGACTATTCCCAAATCCCTGAGTGTTAGTGTTTTGTTGTGTTCCCAATCTAAAATCCTCGAAGATTGTCCATTCTTCATGCTCACCTGCACTGTCGTGGTCATCCCTATACTGTTGCTGTTGGGACTCGATATGTGAATAATATGGCTGGGATAGGGTGGCCTCAGAATCATCATCTCTCTCATTTTCTCTGTGAATAATATGGATTAAAAAAAAAAAAAACAAATTTTCAAAAAAATTGATCATGGATTAAAAAAAAAAAATCACAAATTTTCAAAAAATTCTATCATGGATTACAAAAAAAAATTCGATCATGGATTAAAAAAAAAAAATCACAAACTTTCAAAAAATTCTATCATGGATTACAAAAAGAAATTCGATCATGGATTAAAAAAAAAAATCACAAATTTTCAAAAAATTCAATCATGGATTACAAAAAATTCGATCATGGATTACATAAAATTCGATCATGGATTACATAAAATTCGATCATGGATTACAAAAAAACACAAACAAAAACAAACAAAAAATTCAATCGTGGATTACAAAAAAAAGAAAAAAACAATTCGATCATGGATTACAAAAAATTCAATCATGGATTACAAAAAACTCTATCATGGGTTACAAAAAAAGCAAAAAACAAAAAATTCAATCATGGATTACAGAAAAAAAAACAAACATTTCGATCATGGATTACAAAAAAAAAACAAACATTTCGATCATGTATTACAAAACATTCGATCATGGATTACAAAAAATTCTATCATGGGTTACAAAAAAACAAAAAAAAAATTCGATCATGGATTACAAGAAAAAAAAACAAACATTTCGATCATGGATTACAAAAAATTCGATCATGGATTACAAAAAATTCTATCATGGGTTACAAAAAAAAACAAAAAAAACAAAAAATTCGATCTGGATTACAAAAAAAAAAAAAAATTCGATTAAGGATTACAAAAAAATCGATCAAGTATTACAAAAAAATATATCATGGATTACCAAAAAAAAAAAAAATCCGTACGGGACTCGCCGATTCCGTACAGTGAATCGGCGAGTCACTGTACAGAATCGTCCGGTTCTCTCTAGAACCGGATGATTCCCGTTTTTTTCGCCGATTCGATCCGTCCATGGCGATTCCCGAGTCGAACCGGTTCGACTCGGCGTTTTTTTAAACACTGCTCTTGCGATAAGGAAGGTTTGTCGTTTGACTGAGGAGCATTTAAGTCATTATGCTTGTTGTCACAATCTTGGAATAAAAAATAGTTTTCTAGTCAGCAATGGCCAATGGCCATGGGCGAGATTTTTTCAGGAGGGGAAAAGTCTTCATAGAGCCGAGCTCTAAACAATCAAATTTGAGCCTACCTCCAAAATTTCACTAGAAGAGGTTGTTTTGATGCAAAAATATTCTCAAATTGATCATCTTGACATTAAGATGCATAGACATGAGAAAAAAATAGACTTCAAGTTATGAAAATAGTGTAGTTTGTAATGTATTTTTGGACCGTCAATTTTCATGATTTTCAAGTTTTCATAGATCTATCGTTCTATGCTATTTTTGAAGCTTTAAACTTTTTAAATAAAGATGAAAATATATTTTAAGGCTATCGCAAATATTTTCAGTATTGAAACCACATCTCTCCACACTATTTGAAGGTAAGTTCTAATTTGATTGTTTAGAGCCTAGGCTCTATACAAACCGCATTTCAGGAATGTACAAGGTGACTATTTATTGTTTGGAAAATTGTTTTATGTGGGCTGGACCGCTTTTCTACAAATGCGGTCTAGAAGTATAAAGCATCAATCTTAAAGATAGATGCAAATATGTTATCCATCTAAAAACAATTGAAACTAACAGTCCAAATGTATTTTTCATAGAATTATTATTTCTAATTTTTAATTTTTTTTTTTTTTTTTTTTTATGTTCATGATCTCCATGTTAGAGCTTATAGATCCTTAAAAATTAAGTCCAAAAATCCATCTCAAAAATAGATTTATTAACGGCCCCATATTTCTACATGTGTCAGCTATGCCAGCATTTCTACATGTGCGGGCTTGACCCACATGTTGACCACATCCTTATTTTTTATCAAGGAGGTCACACTCATTCTTGTCCATCTTCAAATCAAATGGTTGTAAGAGAGACATTGACTAAAATCAAAGATGGAAAAAAAAATTCTTGATCTTCATGATACACCTTAAGCCATCCAATTTCACATCTAATGGTTAAAAATAGTTGTAACCTCCTTATACCAAAAATAAATGGTCTCATAGTATATAATCTCAATTTTTTTTATCAGGGGATAAGGGCTTGGAAAATTCTACACAGAGTGGCTTTTGGGGTCCTTTGCATAGATCTAAAGTCAAGACCTAAACAATGACAATTCCTCAATTGTGCCAAAACAATAACAATTCCTCAATTGTGACCTCCTTGTATAGAAAATAAACGGTCTCAATGTCTCATTAAATACATTTTCCCTTGCTGATTGTTCTAGGAAGTTGTAGGAGTCGAATAAACTTTGAAATATTTTACGCCTTTTAACAAGTCATTTTACAACTTCCTTTACCCCTAACAGTGCTGGGAGTTTTTCGAAAACCCCAAGAGATCGGTCACATTTTGGAAATTCGAAATACCATATACAAGAAAGATGAAATCTGCACACTATGCCATTGATTTTTAACAAGTAATGCCCATTTTTAACCTCCTGAGAGCTAAGTAGCTAGGTTATTTCCTTGATATTAATTAAGTAACCTATTAAAGTTGAATTTGTTTTGTCCAAAATGGCCACCAAAAATTAATAGTAGATATTTAAACCGTGGATTGATAAGTTGCTTAAATACTTCATTTTAGAAATTGGACTTGGGCTCAAGTGGTTAGCAGCTAACGTTTAACAGCACTGATTCTTAAGTTCGGTCCCTGCTACTTACTCCCAAAAAAAAAAAAAAAAAAAGGTTAAGAAGAAGAGCGACAGATCATTGGGACTGTTAAAATTCACCCATTCCTGACACATAAGGTCCAAAGTCCAGGTCCAAACCTAGACCTATGTTAGGTCAACCCAACCCGATTGACACCCCAAGAGCCAGGCTTGAGCGCTTCGGAGTATGGCCCAATGCCCCGTCCTAGATGCATGCAAGCTGACCCGGCCCTATGCATCAACTATAATTCTTGGTGAGGATAACCTTAGTTTTAGGGAGGAATCCATGGGAGAGATTACCATGCCTAATTTTAGAAACAAGGGCTTGCATGGCGAACAAAGCGGCAAAAGTGAACAGTAAACCTTAACATTTTAGGAAAGGGGTTGGGTCGTGGTGGTAGTACCCCATACCTAATTACCATGTTGTGATTTGTGATTTCCAATCTTGCTGACATCATTCATTGATATGTTCGTAACAGCTAAGTCCCTAATCTATGTGAAAATAGATAGTAGGGGCTTGTCTCCCCTACTGAATTACCCAAAAAAAAAAAAAAAAGCTCAACTATATTGAATAACCAAATAGAATAAGATCAATTTAGTTGAAAAATGTGATTGCAATACTGGAAATCTTTATGATAGCCTTAAAATATATTTTCATCTTTAATTATAAAATTTAAAGCTTAAAAAGTAGTGTAGATCGAGCAGATCTATGAAACTTGAAATCTTGAAAATTGATGTTCCAAAGATGCGTTACAAGTTGCACCATTTCCAAAACTTGAAATCCATTTTTTTTTCTCATGCTCATGCATCTTGATATCAAGATGATCAATTTGAGGGTATTTGGGCATTAAAACAACTGCTTTTGGTGGAATTTTTGATGTGGGCTCTAATTTGATTATTTAGAGCATCGCTCTGTATAAACATTTTTCTTTACATATTCCTCAGTAGAGTATATAATAAAATGAGATTTATTAACATCATTGCATTAAAACTTTAAGTCAACGTCATTTTTTATTCAAGCTAAAATTACCAAAATACTAATATGCATTACACATGCTGCGCGTTATTTAGAAATCCAAAATGTAGATACATTTTGCAATTTGACTACATCTGCAATATACTAATGTGCATTACACATGCTGCGCGTTATTTATTTCCATAGTAATCAATCGACAACCAAAAGACCACATAAGAAGCATGATAACTCAAGGTAACTTAATGGACTATAACTTGATGCAAATTATAATATTGTTGTAGTAATAAGTTATTTGATGCCTAATAATTTAGTAATTATTCAATAAGTATTGTAGTAAGAATTTATTTGATGCAAATTATAATAATATTTGATACAAATAACTCAATGCAACCTAATGGGAATTTAATGTAACCTAAAGGGCCAATCTGAGCCTGGCCCAGGGACTAAGGTCAATCCGAGCCAAGCCCAGATAGGGCCTTTCCAAGGTTTGGTCGGAGTGCTAAGCCTAATAGACCTAATGAAAAGGGAAAAATAAAGAAAGAAAGGGCTGGGCTGGTCCTATCTTGTCCTTGGCTCAAGCCAGCATGGCCTTTGGACCATAATGACCAGGCCCTAGCCTGGCCCTTGAACCACATTTTGTGGCCAAGGTCCTAGTTTTTCACTGCCAGGCTGACCAGTCGGGTCCGGCCGCTAGGCAATAAGCCAGCCCTAATGCTTCCGAAGCTCTTCTATCATTCTAGTTACAATTTGACCATTTACTTTCATGTTCAAGATTAGACCTTTTCAAAACAAAATAATATGCAGGCGATTGGGACGCAAAGGTCATCATGCAAACAAGGTCGAAATAACATTAGAGAAGATGGAGTTGTCTTGGTTCATATAGCATGCCTCTATGGGACCATATTGTACATTCATTCCCTCATACAAGATACCTATTTAGAGTATTTTTGGACATAAAACTTCGGAATCCAGTTTATCATATGAGTATTTTCCAAGAAAAATTCATTTTTAGTTAATAAACAAGTGGATCTAATTGTCCGAAAATTATACGAGGCTAGTAAGTAGGTTGAGGAAATTATATTCCCCAAATTAGGGGTTCCTAAAAATACCCCCCCCATAAGATTTTACGTGAGGGAGTAAATGAACACTATGCTCCTGATGAAGTACATAATCTTTTGGAGAAGACAAAGACAGAGGGGGTTATTTACGGCAAGTCTAGGCTAAAATCAAACTCTTCGACGATCACCTACTTTCTGCTTGGTTGATTGTCTCTAGACATCATATTTTTTGAAAATATTTTATGAAAAAAAATATTGCTAAGGATAAAGTTTGGCTAAAATCAAACTCTTGGACGATCACCTACTTTCTGCTTGGTTCATTGTATCTAGACATCATATTCTTTGAAAGTATCTAGACATCATATTCTTTAAAAATATTTTATACAAAAAAATATTGCTAAGGATAAAGTTTCTACAAAGCCCAGCCTTTATGAAAACAAAATAAAGTCGCACCTCAAATAACCTGTCCCCACACCATTTCTCGGTTCGTTTCTCTCTATTCTATATAAAAATAAAAAATAAACTGATGGCCTCCATATTCTCAAAAGGGCGTGGAAACACATTAGAACTCTTGAATAAAAATAGAAAGGAGATGTAGCTCCAGTTCCTCTGGAAATGGTAAAATCTTTGGTACAAGAAGAATAGGTTGATCTGTATCATCATAAATGGGTTATGCTTCCTCTCTTTTTCTTTTTTTAATCAAAACCGAGTCGGGTTCTTCTACTAACAGTATCAAATAATTCTCGTTTGGAAAGCACTTTCGGCCATAAAAATTTTCATGATGGCTCTGAAATCAATTTTCAGCACTGACAAAAAAATTTGAAACTGGTAGTGTTAATTTGTCTAGACCTTCTAATTAACACTAAAAAGTTGTGGATCTATGAACACTTATTTCAATTTTCTAGACCGTCTAATTAACACTAAAATTTTTTGTGGATCTAGACCATCTAAAAATAGTATATATCGTAACAAAAATTTTTAGTGTTCATTAATTTCAAATTTTATGGATCCATGAACACTTATTTTTAGTATTAATTAGACGGTCTAGATATTTTGTTACGATATACGCTATTTTTAGATATTGAAATCCTACCTTTTTTTTACGACCATAATATTCAAGCCGAGATGATCAATATAACGGTTTTCCATGTTTAAATTACAAAGTTCAATGAGTTATGAGTTGAGGCTGTACTTACTTTGATAGGGCTGCAGCCCTATCAAACCATTTTCCTAATATAAATGGTTGTACTCGCAACATAAAATAAGTGCTTCATGCCAACAAATATTGTTTTATTAGGCCGCAATAAATAAAAAATTGTTTAAATATGACAAGATATGTTTTTACAAGCACTAGGGAAAAATATTATCTTTTATAATAAAGAAAGGAACTGTATTTCTTGACGTGGTCAACCTAGCATCTTTATAGAGAGAGATAAAAGAGAGGGGAGAGTAATGATCCCGTTTCCTTTTTGCTGTGTGAATAGCAGTACCAAAATCATAGTTTTTTTTTTTTTCTCTTTTTATTTTTATTTTGAGTAGGGTAATAATGGAAAAGAGGGTGAGATGTCATGGTGAGGCATTTGCCCCCACTGTACTACCACATTCGCTGGAGAAGTACCTATCAAGACTAGACGAGATAGTGCATTTGCATGTCGTTGTTCAAAGTAAAAAATTAGATTTCATAAAAAAAAGCATTTAAAACAAGATTTGACTGGTTTTGATCAGTTTAACCGATGGGTTTTAATTGGTTCGACTAGCTAAACAAAATTAGGTAATTTTTTTCTAGTATCTTATATATTTTTAAACCTTTTTTTGAGTGTTATATATTTTTAATTTTTTTTTTTTGTATTTTTAAAGTTGTGATTTTTTCACTCCATTTTTTCTATGTTAAGAGCAAGCATTTTGAAGGGTAACTGAATATTTGAGCTCCTTGAATAATGCAAAAAATATCGCTTTGGCTAAGAAGCCATGTGGAGCGAGGATTTCCATGGAAGACTTCCTTAGCAAGCGTTCTATGCTTCCCCTACAGCATAAAATTTATATACTTCATCTTAACCAACCGTCCATTCTGAATGAAGGGCTAAGATTACCCCAATCGCAATGTCACGTCTCTACACTATTTTGTTTTTTTTTCTTTTCTACAAATTATTTTAACACCAAATTTTATACATCTAATCCTCTATTAAACTCGCACTAGCGAAAAATATAAAAAAAATATTTTCAATAATATAAAATGATCATAATACCCCCAAAAGTTTCAAGGGGTATTTTTATCATTAGATTTTATCAAAAAATTATTTTTAATATTTTTATAGTTCGCTCCAATAAGAAGATGGTACGTACCAAATTTCATATTCATACAATTTGTAAATAAAAAAAACTAAAAATAAAATACTTTGAGACGTCGAATTTAAGATCAAACGGTGAGTGGTTCTCTTGATCAAAATTGGATGGCTAGATGGCAGGGGAAGTATAAATCTTCTATACTGGAGGGGAAGTATAAAAACCTTTCTTTATTATATAATCATTCAAAAAAATTGAAAACAACTATCTCATAAAACCTTAACCATATCTAGCTTTTTGTAAAGGGCGGCGTTGGAGAAATTGGTCTCTTTTGCTACAGTAAATATAAATGTTAAAAAGAATCTGATTTGTTTTTTGTTTTGAGAAATTTATCAAAACACAACTCACTTTTCAACTCTCTAACATTCTACCCTTTCTCATTCCAATTATATATTGTTTGTATTTTGATGGGAATTTTGAGACTAATCAAGGCACATGGGTAAAATGTTAAATAATTAGTATTTTAAGTGTATTTTGACTTTTTTTTCTTTTTTTTTTTTTCTTTTTTTTTGTTTTTTTATTAGGCGCGTGTATGGTGGTTTTGCATGGTTGCATAGAATACCTAATCAGTTGTTTTTTTTTTTTTTTTAATTGGAAGTTTCCAATTCATCTTTAATGAGATTTTTTGTTTAATGAGAGAGAGAGAAAGAGCTTGTTGGGTTTAGGCCGGATTTAATTAAAAACTTTGGCTGTGATGCCACCAGCAGGAGAAGATTTTCCTGGAAAAACAATTGGTTAGGATTTCAAATATTGTATGTCTTGGCCTAATATACTATATTTCTATATGATGATTAGAAGGTTAAGAACTTATATTATATATAAGGATTACACAAAGGATGTCGTATGTATTCTATAATGTATGCACTACGGACTATAAACTATTGACTAATACAAATTAAATGGGTGCTTTAAACAATGAATGTAAGGTGCACCCCTAAACTATGTTGAAAGATGCAGCACGGGTGCCAAAAAGTCACGTGATAGTTTAAAAATCTATGATTGTCCCTGATTAAGAAATTAAAAAAAAGTTTAGATCAAACAAATTTACAAACACTTAAAAATCGTGATACAGATGGTCTAGGTGATACGTTACAAAATACACTATTGGTGTGACAAAAAAACTTTTACTTTTTTATTATCATAAATCCCAAAATTTGATGATCAGTTAGAAGGTTTTCTAGTATCGAAGCAAACCATCCCCACCCCCTCCCCCTCCCCCGCCCACACCCCTGCCCCCGCCCCCGCCCACGCCCTCGCCCCCGCCCCCGCCCCCGCCCCCTAAAAAACAACCCCCCTACCTAGGCGCAAAGTATTGAGTTTGGCCCAATGCTAAGGGCCATGGGCTAGCTTGGTCCATTTGTCAGGCCTATACATGCATACATCTCTCTCTCCATACATACACATTTTGAAATACATTTTTGCACTCAATAAAAGACCCACACACGCACCTACCCCTCTCTCTCTCTCTCTCTCTCCACATACATGATGTGAAATACATGCTTGCACTCAATAAAATCCTGTTATTCTTTTTGCCTTTAATTTTCTATAAGACTCATTGCTCTCGTAAACATTGTAAAATACATGCTTCCACTCAATAAAATCCTATTATTCTTTTTCTCTTCAATTTGACGTCAGACTAATATTGAACTAGCAAGTTCTATCTTCCCTATTTGCAATAAAGGGAAATTTAAAAAAAAAAATAAAAAGAAAAATATCACTTAAGGTGCCAAAACCTTTTACACAATCAAGGTCCAAAGCTAAATGTATGCTTAATATGTAAAAATGATAGGGAGTCGAGACCACACCTCTTCCGCCTTTGCGTCCAGAATATGGGCTTGGTGTTTTCAGCAGTTGGGTTTTGCTTGGGTTATGCATTTCTGTCACACCCCAAGAATTTACAATCGTGATATTCCTGAGATGTGACAGTCAAAACATATATACATCTCTTGATAGAACAAATTTACACTGACGAATTCTTACAAAGTAACAAAAAAAAAAAAGCTTAGACACAACGAGATGTGACAGTCAAAACATATATACATCTCTTGATAGGACAAATTTACACTGACGAATTCTTACAAAGTAACAAAAAAAAAACTTAGACACAACTACAATATCTTCCAAAGTTGCCATTGACGAGTACTCAAAATGAAGCCGCAGTTATCCTAAAAAATGTTTACCATAGTTTGATGAGTTTGGCTACTCAGTAAATGATCATCATAATCCTAAAAATAATCATGGTTGAAAGATATCAATATTTTCCAAAAGGAGATATATTAACAGAAATGCACCAACAGTTTCACTTTCAATAAATGCATAATTAAGTATAATCCGAATAATTGAAATGCATATAACACTTTAACGGTGGTGCATAATTCAAAGGATTTCACAAAATACCCTACTGACGTCCCAAGTAGGTCACCTATATACCCCATCAGCGTCCTGATGGGTCCACTTAATCCCTATCGGCGTCCCAGATAGGTCCACTTAATCCCTGCAGGTCCACTTATACCTCACCGGCATACCGGATGAGTCCACTTAATCCCTACCGGCATCCCGGATAGGTCCACTTATACCTCACTGGCGAACCGGATGAGTCCAATTGCATACTTAAATTATTTCTAAATCTCTTTAAACATTCGAAAGCAGCAATATCATGTACTCAACATATCACTGAAATCATTAATATGAATTTCACTTCAACCATTAATAACAGTCACTCTCTATAACATTTCAAAAATAACCAATCAAATATTTTGGGCTCAAATTTAGAAAGGTAGCAGTTTGTAAATGCATTCTAGCATAATTGCCAATTTAATATGTATAGAAAAACTCTTATAGAAATTCAAGAATACGGAATTATCACAATTTATGGGATATCAATCCACAAATAAACATTTCACAACAATACTATAATCAATTGCAAAAATGTCAATTTTTTTAAATAATAAGGCAGTCATTTGTACATGAATTTTATAATGTCTAAATATTCAAAACAGTAGAAAGAAATATCACAATTTTACTGAAAGCAGAAATATCACATTTATTTCTAATAATTTTATAGTATCTAAAATTTTCTAACAATAGCCAAGAAAAATAAATAAATTTATTTTTCTAAGAATTTACAGCATTTAAAATTTCTAACATAGATAAAATATCAAAAGTTTTATTAAAAAGATTATTTTTCAAGATAATGAGGTCGTGTGCGCATAAAATTTATCGCACCTAAAATTCATGATAATAAGCAGAAATAATTATTTCATTTTATTTTTAAAAAGAATGGATTATTTTTCGAGACAATGAGGTCACTTACACATAAAACTGATAAAATAAAGATCCTAGACGGAAATATCACTATTTATTAAAAATAGACTATTTTTCAGAAAGACGATGTCACTTACCTCAAATATTTGAGAGGGAGCTTCCGATAAAAATTCGGCTAAGGAGAGGAGCTCACTGTGTTTCGACCAGAAAGGGAAAGATTTCAAACGTTTTCTAGGGTGGGAGTCCTCGCCTCTCGTATTTAACTCTTACGACACCTTATTATAATATTTTATTAAGTGACACCTCATAAACGCGGTGTAACCGTTACAATACCCCTTATATGCTTAAAGCCCACGTCCACTTGAGTGGCAAGGCAGGAGCAAACAAAAGAAACTTAACCAAAAGATTTTGAAAACAGTGATGGTCCCTAAGGACCATCATGCTCATATAGACTATCACTTATTAAGAGTTTCTTTTCTTCTTTTTTATTTTTATTTTTTATTTTTATTTTTATTTTTACTTTTTTTTAAAAAAATTTTAGAATTATTACAATTTCTCCTTGAGATGTATGATTTCCTAATTTTCTATTGTTCAACCTTCATAGGGTAGGAATAAGTTATGGATGATTCTTAGAGGAGCCGTGATGTGGGAAATATGGAAGGAGAAAAATCGTAGGACTTTTCATGGTGTCATGCTTCCTTTTGGGAGAGTTTTATTCAATATTAAGCACATAGAGTACTGGCTATCTATTTTGATAAAGGGTTGAGGGGTTTCTGAAATTGATGTACTGGTCAATCTTCCTAACTTGCTCAAGTGTATATTGATATGGACCATGCCAATGCATGGCTGTTATAAATTGAATTTCAATGACAGCTCTTTAGATAATCTTAGGATGGCAAGTAATGGCAGCTCTTTAGATAATCTTAGGATGGCAAGTACTGGAGGAGTAGTGAGAAATTGGTGTGGAAATGTTATTTTTAGTTATGCGGGCTTTTGTAGGATCATGTCAGCTGAGAGGGCTAAAATGGTTGCTTTGCTACAAAGTTTAATATTTCTTAAGGATAAAATGTTGGCACCTTTATGCATGGTAGAAAGGGATTCAATGAAGACCATTTTATAATGCAAAAAAGAGCAAAAGTTCTTAAAAACTGCGGCAATGTAGGCCGCAAATTATGGATTTAACTGTTGTCTCAAGAGTCTCATTTTTCCATGCCTATCGAGAGGTGAATGCTTTGGCAGATGAGGTAGCCATGAAGATGGCTTCACGTCCTGAGCTGGTCATTACTAGTGGAATTTTATAATATTGTTGTAACTTGTTGATTGATTAATAAAAAGTTTCAAATGTCATCAACAAAAAAAAAAAATCCAAAAATCCTATTTAACATTAAAGAATTTACTTTTTCATTATTATTTTTCACTCAAGCACCAATATATTCAAAAGCACTGGAATTGCTCTTGTTTAGCATTGAAAACCCTAAATAAGCAACGGTATTCAATAATTTAACCCCACCTTTAACGAGAAATTGTACTTGGGACTTTATAGGTTTGTCAAATCGCTAAAAGGTCCCTGCTTATTCATGATCATCAATCCTGAGCAGCATCAATTTAAACATTTCTTATAATGTCATGCTAATGAAGTACTTGAATGGAATGAAGATTACAAAATAACAATTTTCATGTAAAATTTATATCAGGACCTCAATAGATTTGATTTTGAATGTAGTTATGACCTTCTAAATAATATTTTTCCAAAAAAAAAAGGAAAACGCAAAGAAGCACTAGCTTCTTGATACGCATGACATTGAATAAGAACCTTAAGAAGAAACAAATAATTTATTATATTCAAAATTGGAAAATGGTTTGATAGGGCTGCAACCCTATCAAATTAAGTAACGTCTTACCTCATAACTTATCGAAAATTACAATTAAATTATTGGAAAACCTTTATATAGATCATCTCGGTTTGAACATTATGGTAGTGAAAAGAAAAAAAGGAATTTAAGCTATAAAAATAGTGTATATGGTAAAAATAAGTATTTCACCTTAAAAATAAGTATTAATATATCTTGCGCAGATCTTTACTTTTTTTTAATTTCAAATTTTATTGTCGGTATTCGAAATTGATTTTAGATCCATTATTGAGATTTCCATTGCCATAAATACTTTCCAGATGAGGATTTAAGGTGAGGCTTTATCTATCTATCTATTATATATTAAGAGAGAAGAATACCTTTCTATTTTTGTGTCAAAGTGTTCTATTTTTTTTCTTCATTAATAAATCTCTCCTTACTTACCAAATTTTGTCTTCTCTCACCCCCTTATTTTTGCATCATGCGTCTCGTTTTTTCTCTTCTTTAATAAATTTCTCTCTTCTTATTATACCTATCTTTAAATATCTCCCACTTTTTTAGTGACACGTGTCTCATATTTCCTCCTCCTTAATAAATCACCCTCCACCCCACCCCAACCCCAACCCCAACCCCAAAATTTTCTCTTTTTATAACTATAGTTGTTGTTGTTAGCATTATTATTATTATTATTATTATTATTATTATTATTATTATTATTATTATTATTATTATTATTATTATTATTATTATTATTATTATTATTATTATTATTATTATTATTATTACTACTATTATTATTATTATTATTATTATTATTATTATTATTATTATTATTATTATTTTCTCATTTTTTTGCTTTATATTTATTTTAACTTTTTCATGACTATTTGAATATTAAATTGCTTTTGTAACTACAATATTATATTTCTAGCAAAAAAATATGCGATGAAATATATATATAATTTAATTCTTTTTTTGGGAGATACTTGAGTAATTTTTTATTTTTTAATTACGAATTTTGATCACATCTCTTCTAGCTTTCTCTCACTATTTTTCATTTGCGCTATATCAATTTTTATTCCTCTATTTAAAATAGCATTTAAAATTTTATTTGTCTCCCTATAATCGTATTTTATCATAAAAAGTATACCTGAATTATTTATTTATTGCATAGTTTTATAAAAAATCATAATTATTTCATAAAGTTATTCAATAGTGAGGATAGATTCGATGATCTCTAAGATCATGGTATAAAAAAAATTGATCTCTAAGACTATATTTTATAAAAAATATTTTTGAATGATAAACATTTTCAATGCAGGTGGATATTACTAGTTTTGTTTTCATAAGCCTAGGCATTATAAAAACTTCATCCTTCAAAATTTAACCTAGTGGTAATCAGTCCTTTTCCGGGGGTTATGGCGACATTCCGAGTCTTTTCAACAATAACTTCAAGGTCCTACATTTATTAAATGTGAACCAGCAGGCGCCTTGACTATGGCAAACAATTGTTGACAATTTGGGAATTCTTGTCCTTTCTTCTTTAATGTATATATTTCGAATTTAATGGGGCCAACTAATTACTAGATATTAATATTGTGCCCTTTTGAGCAGGTTCTTCATTACATCAATTGTTGTTGTTCAGTTTAGAGAAATTTACATGCATAACAATAATATCGAGTATGATACATACACTGGAATATTTAAGAGGAAGTCTTAATTTCTTTAGGGTTTTATTATTTTTTTGTATTTTCATTTTACCCTAATTCGAAAGCAGAAATTTCAAACGGCCCGAAATAGGGAAAAAAAAAAGGCATTTGGATGTTTCATCATTATCATCATCGAAGCATTTTCACAATTATTTGGGGTCGCCTAAATATTTGGACTCTTTGGAAGTAAGAATCCGAATTGCCTAAAACATAAAACAAAGTAGGTGATTGGGATGTTGGAAAAATTGGAAATTTGAATCACCAAAACACAAAGTAAAACTAAGTATTAAGCGTTTCGAAAGTTGGACTTTCAAACTAATCAAATACTTAATTTTTATTTTATTTAATTTTTTTATTCAGAGTGTTTTAAAGTTGAAAAGTTGGATTTTCAAATTATCTCAAACCTCTAATTTTGTTTTTTTTTTTTTTGGTGGTTTGAAAGTCCTTGGTTAGTTTAGTTTACAACGAATACTAGATTTGGTTGAAAAATAATTAAAATGATGTTTAAGTAGTTTTGATTAGTTCGATATAATGTTTGAGACTAGTTAGGCTAAGCAAACTTTGGCACGTCTTTCTGTAATATAATTTAGATTTTAAAACTATTTTTTTATTTCGAATTTGATTTAACGTATTCAACCGGTGATCAATTTAATTTTGAGTGGACTAGACCTTGTCGCCAATTTAGTGGCCGATTTATTTTTCAATGATAAATGTTAAGTAACCATTAAATTCCCAATAGTCACCATTTTTAATATGAAATATTCGCTCTTCTTTGGCTTGCGCAAAAAAATTTGGAATTTGAAAAATCTTATTTTTATGAATTTGAGAATCAAAGAAATCTAAAAACTTATTATTTGTTTGAAAACAAGGCATTGACAAAATAAATTATGAACAGTTATAGTGCAAACCCAGGACGTTAGATCATAAGCCAATCAAATTATATTATCTGATAGAAGGGAATAGTAGTCCCATGAGATCAAATTATACATTGGATCCTCCGCAAGAACACCTGCATAGGGGAACTTTTATAATCTTAAATTGTTCAAACTTCAAAACTTCTACTGGTCATCATAAGAATGATTTTCAAAACCAAAATGATCTTCAAATCTTATGGCATATTTGGTAATTAGAATTTCCAACCCCAAGAATTATGAAGTTTCAGTTTACTATAGAACTTTCTTGTTTATTAGCAAAAAGTTCGGGAGTTCACCTCTCTCTCTCTCTCTCCCCGTTATCTATAATCACGCCTTTCTCTTTCTAACTTGCCCTTTTCTCTATCTAACCATGTTCTTTCTTTTTTTAATCTTTTTTTTCTCTAAGTCCTCTCTCTCTCTATATGCGCTCTTTCTTTTCAACTCTTATCTCTCCCTAACGGAGCTACTTTTATCTCTCTATATTCTCTCCTTCACGGTGTCCTTTCTTTAAAATCTCTCTCCCTCTATCCGTGTTCTTTTTCTGCCTCTCTCTTATCTTAAAATAAAAAAGAGAGACGTATTAGTATCTCTAACACATTTCTCTTTCTAAATGTGATTTTTTATATTTTTTTAAGTCTTCTCCCTCTGCTTATCTTTCTGTATGAAACCCAATATATGTAAATATTGTTTAGGTCATTATTAATAATGTTTTTTTAATTGAAAACTTCAAGAAGTTATCAAACATAGATTGTATACAATGAAACCATTTATCTTTGATACAAAATGGTCACAATTTTTTACAACCATTTGATGTGAAGTTATAGCTTAATGTGTCACAAAGTTCGAAAAAATTTCTTTTGAAGTTTGAGCTTGAGCAATAGAATAATAACCGCCATCAAATTCACAATGATCAACATTAATGTGACTACCTTGTATCAAAAATAAATAATATCACTTTATACTTTCTCATCAAACAAACATACCTAAACTTCTAGATATCAATTGCTTCCAAGAACTATAACTCCCAAGTTCCATGGAATCCTCAACTTCCAGTTGCCCATTATGCCCCTAATCCTCATGCGTCACATACACGAGTCTACAGTCAATCTTGATGTCACATTGTGGCTCCGCCACCCGGACCACTTGGGCTAAAGGCACGTTCCTTAGATCGTCTTGTATTTGGCTAACTCTTAACTCATTTCTTAAATTTACCCAAATTCATCTCTGATTGCCTTATGCTCCCATCCAATTTGGAAACTCAATAGATTTTACTTTGACATAGCTAAAACCCATGTCTTAGGACTCCATATTTATCGGAATTTAATCATTGACTAATGACCAACTTAAAAAAAAAAAAAAAGACAGCTTATATATATTTTGTATCTAAGTGAAGAAAATAACTTCTCGTAAATTGCACTTATAGAGTCCACTTAATTGGTGTTTAAAAACTCAAAATCCATATTTTTTTAAAAAAAAGTGATTTTAAAATGGATCTATAAATATTAGATAGATAAAATATTTCTACTTACCTTATCAGAGGGAGTAAGAAACTAAGAATACCATGTGCACCTAGGGGAGCTTATCCGCGCGGTTTCAGGAAAAACATAATTGCTAACTAATTTTGGCGAAAATTAAGTTTTTATTCTGAATTTTTGGAAGAAAGTTATGAGAATATCCATCTCTTGAAAATTATTATTTCATTATACTGATATTTTATGGAGAATAAATTTCTTGAAAGATAGGTGGATGTTATTTGGATAGCTCGAAGATTGAATCTGGAAGATACGTTTCCACCATTTAGCTTATCTGGAACATACATTTATCAAAATTTTATTCTATTTAAGCATTATATATTTTTACTTATAATTCCCTCATTCTTAGGAAGGTAATTTTTCTAATTTTTAACTAAATAATTGTAATACGGTTTTTATTTCAATTTTTTGTTGAGATATGTTCGACAAAAATGATTTTGAGACTTAACAGTCATTTATGCCTTGGATTTTGCTGCATGTTAATAGATAAGAACTAGCTAATTGCACGAGTCTATTTTATTACATTAATCCTTCTATATTTGAAATATGTGTTCTAATTTATGTTTTACTTTAAAATGGTTTCTTTATTAAAAATTTCATTTGTTTTTTATTTTTATTTGTAAAACTAATCACAACAGAATTTTTAAGATTTTGTTAAAAAGTAATTAACGCCAATTTAAAATAAGAAATTTGAAATTCTAGAAAGGTGACATAGTTGAAAAATCACCGGCAGCCAATAACAAGCAACTACAACCGTATTTAGAGAGAAATAAAAAACCGAGAATAATTCTGCAAGAAGAAAGCACAAACTTGGGAGTTCGAGTCCTCCGCCACTCACAGAGAAGAAATCTACAAAAAGAAATTCGAAATTTTAAGAGGGGAGATTTGCCATGGAAATGTGGCATAAAAGTGAATGACAAAGATAGAGTTACATGTAATTTATGTAACAAAGAAATAGGCGGCGGAATTTTTCACCTAAAAGAGTACCTTTCTAGAGTACGGTGTAATATCGCTCTGTAACAATGTGCTAGCACCAATAAAAGAACAACTGTTAAAATTACTTGATGATAGAAAATGAAAAAAAAGTACAGAGACAAAAGGATATGGAGGAGGTAGAGAGGGGGTACGACAGTCCCATAGATGGTAGATGACCAAGAAGTAGAGTTCGGGGCGCAAATAAAGCCTGCTACGATTGCCTTTCTCCAAGAGATGAACTATTGACAAATATAAATTCAAGAGCCGTATGATAAAAAAGATAGTGCATCCTCTACCCACCCCCCTCAATATCCCGTAGTGCCGAGTATGGGAGGATGCGGGCCCTCACTCCTTAGGTCCACATTAGGTTCACATCTAATAAACTTAAACATAGTTTATCTAGTCATCCATCCTCTTATAATTGGTCATCTTCTACTCACCGACGTGAACCTGTAGATGTGCCACCAATGCCTCGCGAACCTTTTGGACTTGACCCTCATAAGCTACAATACCATTAGAAAAAATTTAATTTCTAGGAATAGTAAAATTGGTGAAGATATCGCGACAGATAATTAGCATGTTTTGGTATGATAATGCTTTACTATTTAATTATGCAAACTCAGACTAGTACCTGCAGATGGTATCTACTATAGCTGATGCAAGTCCGCGTTTCAAATCTCCAACTGTAAAGGACCTTGCAAGGTTATGTTTAGAAAATATTGTCGAGGATATAGATAAGCATATTAGGCAATTCATAGTCTGTTGGCCAGGTACTAGAATGTTCAGCATAACATATGGTTGGAAGGGCAACCCATAGATATCTTGTCAAATTTTTAATAAGTTTCTTGAAGGACATTGTTTACCCCTCTAGCATTGACCTATACAATAAAAAAATGAATGCAAAACTACTATGCATGCACATGGACAAGATTGTAGATGAGGTTGGAGCTAAAAATGTGACCCAATTAGTAATTGACAATGCTTCAAATTACAGAAAAGCATGGATGTAGCTAATGGAGAGAAGAGTTGATCTTTTTTGAACTCCTTGTGTCGCTCACTATATTAATTTGATACTTAAGGACATAGGGAAACTGAAGAGGATTAAAAATTATATTTTAAAATGCAAGATCATTACAAGATTCGTATACAATCACGCTTACCTCCACGCTTTGATAATGGAACATTAATTTTTATACTAAAAAATGCAGGCAAGGGACCTCGCTCCGGCCTTGGTTTCAGGTCCAAACGAATTGAGAAGTTGGAAGAGAATGGGTCTCATCAAATTACATTCCAAGGGAGAATCGGGTCCTAAGGTCTTATCTCTCTCGGACCGCCGGTCAAGCCGGCTTTCCTCCTATTTCAACATTGGAACTCAACAAGCAGATTTTGAAGGTAAAAAGGTGATTTTAGAAAAATAGGTTTAGAAAAAGAGAGGACAAGTACGAATAAGCTAACAAACTAGGGAGATAAAGATATACAGTAGTAAATAATCTAACTATAAAATACAAGAAGAATACGAAAACAAAAAGTTTAGAGAAAATGAGATCTAACACATGCCATAAACTAAACATGCATCACATAAAAAGAGAGAGATAATACTATAGAAATAAGGTAATGAACATGAAGAAGAAAGAAAAAGAGATATCTACTAGAGAGATAAAAAGGTATAAATATAAAATGTGAATAAAAAAGAACAAGCACGAGAAAAGAAGGGATGAGACTAATATTATTAGATGACATGTAATGAGAGTAATGAAAATTGATGCAAAAAAGGAATAAAAGGGAAAGACGTTAGAACATGTTGGTCAACCTCAATTACATCTTCCGAAAGGACATCACCGATGAGTAGGTATTGTAGAGGACTACAATATTAGACCAAGATTTCTTTATGGGAGTAGTTGCCAATATGAATGATAATGCGAACGTTGCAACACCAATGAAGCGGACATGGCAGAGGACATAGACACCGATTATGAGAAGTACGCAGAGGACGAAGATGACTGACATGATAATGAGGAGATAGATGGGGCAATGGAAAATGATTAGCAAGATCCAGTCGTGGATGAATGTGAAGGGGCACAACATGATACATTGCCCAATGTACATGAAGATGATCCTAGATATTGGTTCAGGAAGAAGTCCAGACATCGAGGTATAACAACTACTTGGCAAAAGAGAGACAAAGTCATAGCTGATACCACAATCTGTTTCTGATGACAACAATATCGAAGTTGTTGAGGGTCATAACATGGAGCAAGGTGGGGGAGACCACGACGGCTAGACGAGTCTATGAAACTTTAGCCAAGAGGATACCACGAGAAATATTCCTGACGGGTGCAGCACTACAAATTCCACCAGTGGTTACTCAGATTATTCACTTAGTGAACCTTGATAGCGACACATAACATTATCTTGGCCCCCTCGCTACTCTCATTACTACTAGCTGTTATTAGTTGGACTTTGTAACTCCCTCGATTGAATTAATGTCAAATTCTAAATTGTCTTGCACATCTCCCTAGTTTTCATTATATTAGTTTATATAAAAATTATTTTTTAAAAATAAATATTGATAATAAGATAATATACACTTATTTTATATTTATTCATTGTTTTTAGATTTTTTTACCCATTTTAAAAAAAATTATGTTGGATCGAACCGACCCGATTCTAATCTGACAGCTTTCAGCCCCATGTCTGGTTAAACATGCCAGTTCGATCTTTTGGACACTGGGTCGACCAAACATCATAATGTAGACCTTGCTTAACCCAGTAGCTTATGTGACCGATGCCTTGCATACTTTCACTTATCAATTTATGACAGCAGCAATCGCTTTCACATTCTTCTCTAACTGGTATTTACTCCCTCGTTTCTGCTCCCTCGAACGTGGAAAAGAAGACCTTTCTTACCAAGGAGCCAAGGACATGAATAGCTAGGGCTCTGATATTACATGAGAAGAACCTTTTGTGTTTTTTGCTAAAATAAATCTTTATATTTCTCTTAATGAAAATTTTTGTGCAACGCCCTAATTTACATAGGATTCTGTGACCATGTATAAACCATTCTTAGAGAAATTGGTCAGTCGGAGCCGAAATCAGTTGGTTAGCGCGAAATTGGTACGGTTTCAAGTCCAATTAGGGGCGGTTTTAGGGATCTCCTAGCCTAGGGTACAACTCCATAAAATTTTAGGCACAAAACTATATGGTTAGGAGTCGAACCAGTCGTGTTTTGGTCAAACCAGTCGGTTTTGCTGCTAACCGGATCGATTAGCAAATATAATGGGTTTTATGGACTAATAACATTATAGTTAAAATAACGGCCGTTAATTTTAGTTGAGGCTATTATTTGATGCAAGAATTCACAGATCGCTTTTTTCCATCTTTTTCAAGTTTTTTTTTTTTTCCTGCCATTTTCTGGTTTTTTTATGCTTTTATAACTATAAAACACTATTTATTGTCTATAAAACAAGCAAATTCGAATCCAAGATTGAAAAATCAAGAGATTTTGTGGATTGAAATGACAAACTTTCACGCCTTTTAAAATTTCCTCCATTTCATCAATATCACCTTCAACAGCCAGTGGTTTTTGTTGTAATTTGAGGGTTTTTAATCTAATCAAATCATCTACCATATACCTCTTCAATTTTTTTTAAAAAACAAAAGATTGGGGGTTGATTTTTGCCCGAAAAACTGTAACAAGAAGAACCTGTGTTCGAAAAGAAAAAAAACAGATTTCGGATTAATTTTTTGGTCTTTTTTATCAAATTGATTTGTGTATTTTCATCATCAAGGATTCATTTGTCATATAAATTAGGTATGCTTATTTATTATTGAGTAAATATATTTATATGAATTTTTTTCTTGCTCGATTTCATAGATTTGGATTTTCCATGATTTTTCAATTAAATAAATATACCAAATTATTATTATTTTTTATGATTTTTGGTGCATTTGAAAGGGTGATCGAAGCCTTTACAATGCTTATATGTTGATTTGTTCAATTATTCGATGGTCGTTTCTTTCTTGAAATGTTGCTTGATTTTAGGAGTTTTTGATAAATCAATTTTTCAAAAAAATTATTTTGCTTAATAAATTTATAAGTTTTGATGAATATGGAAAGTGTTTTTCTATTTTTCTTAATAAAATCATATATTTTGATAATTATTAATAAAATAATGTTTTTGATAAAATTATTTATTTTGATAAAAATATGTTGTTTTGATTAATATGACAAAACCAATATGTATCGGTCTCTCTATCTTGTGACATCTTGTCTTTTACCGATGAAATTCTATATGGACATGTAAAATTTGGTGGATCAATTTCTTTTCCATTGTTTTTAATTATGATTATCAGTATCTTATAGTGTTGTAAAACTTGAAAGGTAAGGTAATGTAAAAGATTTCATTTTAGGAAACAAAAATATTTATGTGACCTACTTGGGTCATGTACATGACCATAGTATTCAAATATTAATTTATATATATATTTATTTGTCAAAAAAAAGGTTGTTTCAATTTTTTTGTAACATAAAAGTATGTAATAAGATATTATACACTTAATCTAAAATTTTCTATTTGTTTATTTGTTGGGGGTTTTATGACCCATTTAAAAAAAATATCTACTTGACTGGTTAGTCCTGTTCTGGATCTAACCTCTCCCAGCCCCATGTTCAATTAACTGTTTCGGTTCAATTTTGCGAGACTGTTACAAAGAAACGGATATAATGAATTACCTCCCATACAAAAAGGCAAAAAAAAAAATTTGCAATTAATCAAATATTAATTTATATTATTATTTTTATTTGTAAAAAAAATTTGTTTCAAAATTTTTATAAAACAAAAGTATGTAATAAGATATTAATCTAAATTTTTCTATTTTTTATTTTTTGGCAGGGGTTTTACCCATTTAAAAAAAAGAAAGAAATCTACTTGACACACCAGAGACGTGTCCCACCGTCAGTTTCCCACTACGTACGGCAGGGATTAACCTTGGTCCCCTGCGATTAGCATGGCGCATGAATGATGCATCCTCAAAACATGAAGGCCTAGTGAAGGTGAATTTAGTCAATTATAAAGTACATGGGTAGTATAGTCATTTACGAAAACAGTGGAGAGGGTGGGGAATATTGGGTGTCTTTTACGAGGATAAAACATCCGTATGCAATAAAGTCAACATGCACACCCCCTGCCTTTTCCCTCTCTAACCAGTTTCTCTCTAAGTCCTCCTTTCTCTCTCTAACCAATTCCTCTCTCTAAGTCTTCCTTTCTCTCTCTAAGCAGTTCGTCTATAAGTCTTCCTTTCTCTCTCTAGGCAGTTCCTCTCTAAGTCTTGGTTTCTCTCTCTAAGCAGTTCCTCTCTAAGTCTTGGTTTCTCTCTCTAAGCAGTTCCTCTAAGTAAGTATTCATTTCTCTCTCTAACTAGTCTTTCTTTCTCTCTCTAATTAGTATTTCTTTCTCTCTCTAACTAGTCTTTCTTTCTCTCTCTAACCAGTTTCTCTCTCTGTCTTTTGTGCTCTTTTTCTTCAGTCTTTTACTATTTTTACTCTTTATCTTGTTCAAATTTTCTTTTCGAATTTAAAAAGCACCCAAAAAGAAAACGGTTACGAAGTGGGAGAGACACAATTGAGATCGTTTATTGGGTGGACGCAGAGATTAATTCGAGGCATGTTTCCTGCGTTCTGTAAAAACCAACGCCCTTTTTATTCTTTCCCTCTCTAAATTCCCAACTTCTTCAACTTTCTCTCTCTTCTTCTAAGTCATATTCACACAAATTCTCCCTCTCTCTCTTGGGCTTTGGGGTTTTATTGCTTCTCGATTGGATTTGCACTTTTAATGATCGGTCCATTTGCGTGATATGTGGAGGAAATTGGGTTTCAGGACTTCCATATTGCAAATTTTCTCCGTCTTATCAGGTAAGTCAAATTCACACAAATTCCTCTCTCTCTGTTGCTCTATTAGGTTTTTCGGTTTATGGGTATTTGGTTTTATGGTTTTCCGATCAGATTTAGGCGTTTTGAAATTAACCTATGATTTCTTCTGAAACTCAAGGTTATTTTTGGTTCTTTCAGATGTGGGTCCCTTGATGTATTCTTTGAACTGAAGGATACAATAAATGTTTGGGATTTAAAGGACAGGAGACACTTATTCAGATGTGTATCGATCGGCTGTGCTGCTTTAATTCGGCTTACTCACAGGTCAGGGATGTTCTTCAATTGACTTATATGATATTTGATACTTTTTTTAATTGTTTTCATAAGTCGGTTTCTAGGGTTTATCTTATTAAAAAAGTGGATTTGAATTCTGGAAACCCCAAAATGTTATGCTTATTGACCATTTTATGGTTCTTTTTGCTTTTTTGGGTTTATGGGGTTTATATTGTATTTTGGAATTTCAATTTCTGTTGATTGTTCGGGTTCTTATTTGTGATCCTTATATTGGAGAAATTATGGGCATTAAGGGATTCTCTTCATTCTGATTTTGATGAGCACTATATTACAGATGTAGGGGTTTAAATAATTTATCTTTGGATGTATCAAAAGCATTCTTAATTTGTATTGACAAATTTGTGGATTCAAATTATGTTGGTTTTTACTCTATAACGTTTTGGGCTTTTTTATTTGACTTGAAAGAGGAGTGTTTGTGCTTTCTTATTTGAATTGAGGTTATCTTTGCTCCATTTGGATTACGGGTGATACTATTTTAGCTTGAAATGGAGTGGTTTTACTACAAAATTTGAATTAACGTTATTTTGTACTCTAACTAGATTTGGGTGACTCTATTTAGCTTTGGTGAAGATGGAGTGATATTGCTCCTGAATTATGTTTGTCTCCCTTGAAATGCAAAATATCTGTTGTTTGTAGAATACAAAGCATGATCATGGAGGTTTGCTCGTTATTGAGTGTCTTAGTTTTTAATCTGAACCATGGAAAGTTACTTTAACTTGAATTGAGTCTTTTGCTCTTGTAGCTGATAGGAGTCCGCTCATCTAGCAATACTGGTAAGGGAAGGAGCCATCAAGGTCGTAACAGGATTAACTATGGATTCAACTTAGTGAAGGGAAAGGCAAGCCATCCTATGGAGGATTATCATGTTGCAAAGTTTGTCCAGATAAGGGGACAAGAGCTTGGGCTATTCGCAATCTATGATGGTCACTTGGGAGATAGTGTTCCTGCTTACCTCCAAAAACATCTCTTTTCAAATATATTGAAGGAGGTTAGTGATCAGTTAACTAATGTAGAGCTACAAAGTCAAATGAAATAATGTTTTGGTACGTTAATGGGACAATGCCATATGGGGAGCCTAACTCTGTGACAGATAGCCTATTGATTGGGGGATAAACATAATGACATAATTTTCTTATCAGTTTTAGAAAAGTTATGTTTTTTGGGATGTTTTCGAATACGGAGTTTTGTTGGTGACACTTAAAAAGGAAAATTACAAAATTTTTGGAAATAGTGAAAGATGAAAAAGTATACCTAACATTTCATTCTTCATTTAAGTTTTATAATCTTAACTTTAGAAAATGAATAAGGAAAAATTACAAAATGACATATATTCTGGATATTATCTTTTTCTTTTAAAACATTGTGTGATATTTTCATGACTTCTTGGGCAATGTTGATATTAATCACTATGGTTAACTAAGGAGTAGTCAGGCCATTACTATTTTTTTTATGGTTGCTTTTGAATTTTCTGTTTGAAAGAATACGAGGAATCAATTAGAAAATAGGCCATTGCATCCTTATACTTTACTCCCTTTTTTTGTTCTTTCCCGCTTATATTTTATACATTATATATTTTCAGGAAGAGTTTTGGACCCATCCTGATAGATCGATTGTGAAGGCTTATGAGAGGACAGACAAGGCTATTCTTTCACATAACCCTGACTTGGGGAGGGGTGGTTCCACTGCTGTTACAGCCATTATTGTAAATGGTCAAAAGCTATGGATTGCCAATGTTGGTGATTCAAGGGCAGTTCTTTCTAGGCGTGGAGCCGCTATACAGCTAACGACGGATCATGAACCTAGCACTGAGCGTGGGATCATTGAAGAAAGTGGCGGTTTTGTTTCAAACATGCCAGGTTCTTTTTTCATTTAACCATTGGAAAGAACTTTTTGTTTTTTGATATCAATATGGAGCCAGGTCTAGTTATACTGAAAGTCTACTATAAACCAATGTCCTTGGTTTATCAATATCCATTCAAATGGTGGGTGGTAATGGAGCGTGGTGGTTTTGTTTCAAACATGCTAGGTTCTCTTTTCATAGAACTATTGGAAAGAAATTTATGTTTCTTGATATCAATATGGTGCCAGGTTTAATCATACTGAAAGTCTACTATGAACCAATGTCTCTGGTTTATCAATATCCATTCAAATGATGGGTGGTGATGGAGAACCCACCTTTGGAGTGATATGGTGGTCCTACTTAACTCCATCACCGTCCTATCATTTCAATAGAGGGTGCTGATCTGATTGATTTTTCACATGTGATTCTTGTACCCTTTTCCTTTTGTATGGATATTACTTTTATTGTATTCAACTGGAATATTAAACTGACTGGTTCCACAATCTTTTCTGATCTAATTTAATTTTCTTCACATTCCAAATCTAGTTTAAGCATAATTTACAGGTGACCGGGTTTCTTTGCCTTTCTATTTTTCTATTAGTTATAAGGATGCAGTTGATGTACTTAATATAGTGTAACTTGAGTGCGATGAATCTATTGTCTTTTCTAAGCAAAGATGATATATTCCTGTCCATATGTTATGGAATACTCATTTTTTTGGGAGAAGAATTTCTTATATCCCACTATGGGTATACTTGTTTTCCTTATAATGACATATGCTTTGTGTATTTTGTGTATCATATGAAGTATGTTATACGAATTTGGTCAGAATGCTTCAAGAACATATATACATATGCCTGCATTCCTGGTTAAGGGTGATTTTTGGTTTTATTTTCTCTGTCACTTCATTTTTTATGACAGGAAACTTAGGACTTTGCTGAATTCCTCGTTGATGTTTCTCTCTCTCTCTCTCTCTCTCTCTCTCTCTCTCTCTTTCTCTCTCCCCCCCCCCCACCCCTCCCCACAGACACGCACACATTGGCACAATTTTTTCTCATTTCATGGTATGCTTCTTGCACTTTCTAGGCTGAAGCATTCAGGACTGCCACTGATCTCATTAATTGTGTACTATTGTCATCTCTAAAGTGTATTTCCCTTTGTGGATGTTTAATTAGCATTTCTTCAATCTATTTAGATTTTGGGCTTATCAAATTTACTTTGAGCTTTTTGGGTTTTTATGCTATGTTCTGATTCCTCCTTTCTTGACATATTTGAACTTAAAACATCCAATTACATTTCTTGTACTGTATGCTGATCTAAGCAGAGACTATGGAGTGGTTATCCAAAATCTAAACATCTTTTTATCTCTTAGATTCTGCTTTTGTTTACGCCCTTTTGGTGTCACTTGATGTATCTATTTCCCCTTGGAATTTTCCCAATGGCTGTATATGCATATATCATCACCATGTTTCTCTCTTTATGAAATTATATCATTTGGATTCCCTTTGCACCCAAATATCATTTCCTCCTACGGTTACATTGGATCATAGTCCATCAAGTTAAACTTATTCTTTGACGCTGCAATGAAGGAAACTTTATGGAATTCAACATCTGATTGAGAACAAAATTTAGCCACATGATCTCAAGTGTACATCCTCTTTGATATGGTTTTTAGTCTGTTGTTGCTTCTCTTCTACTTTCTCATCCTTTCTTTCAGCCTTGAAATCCTTCTCACACCCTTCTTTTCAAGGTCTCATCACAAGCTTGTTGGCAACAACTGATGTAGGTCCAATTGTAAATTGGAATTGGATACTACACAAGCATGTAAAATCTCAGTGGACTTGGGAAATATATGCTACATGGGTTTCGGTTGAATAGATTCTCCAAAACTTCGTAGGGTGGACGAGAAAGGACTCTAGAGGTGGTTAACATGTAGGCTAGGAGTATCGGTAAACATGGTCGCAGCAGTGATATTGGGGTTACGGCAGATGTTTTTAATAATTAATTTATCAAATGGCATATTTGGATGTCATTTGGTATTACAATTACTTTAATAAAAGAACCTCAATATTACAAATGAGTAGCAATGAGGTCAAATTTGAAGTCATCTCACTCCTAAAAGGCAAGTCAATCCAGGATCTCTCTCTATCTCTCTTTACCTCAAGCCTCACATGCTAGAGGCTGAGCATTCCTCTCTCTCGCTCTCTCAACCTCAGACAGGGCTGCTAACAGGCCCAGGCCGAGGGCCTGCATCGGCCACATGATAAGGCTCGTGAGCTGGTATCGGCCCGATCCTAGGCCTAAGCCAAGGATCATCATCATCATTAGAGCCTTTCCCAACTAATTAGGGTCAACTGCCTGGGCCAAGGGTGATAAATTAAAATACAACAAAGTATTGTGTTGGAAATTGAAAAAGAAAAAAGATAAGAGAGTTCAAGATCTAGAAGGAGAGAGAGGTAGAGAGAGATAGATGAGAGAGAGGGTCAATGAGGAGGAAGGGAGAAAATGAGGGTCATAGTGGTGTCTTTTAGACCCCCACACCCCATTTATACACTTCATTTTAATAATAAAATTTCAAAGTACGAAACTGCCCCTTTAAGTACAAGAAAAGGCAAATAAGTCCTCAAGGACTGGAATACAAGAATAAATTAATATAAACTTAGTAATTCTTAACATTCCCCCTCAAGCTGGTGCATAGATATCTTTCATGCCTAGCTTGCTTAAAATTGTTTGTAGTCGAGGTTTCCCAACAAACTTGGTAAGAATGTCTGCCAATTGGTTTTGGTTTTAACATATGGAAGATAAATTTCCTTGGTAGCCACCCTTTCTTGAATATAATACCGATCTACTTTTATATGCTTCATTCTATCATATTGAACTAGTTTATGAGCTATGCTGATTGTCGCCCTGTTATCACAATACAAGGACATTGACCATTTCACAGATTAACAAAGTTATAATAAAAGGATTTATGGTTCGCATGATTCATGAGTCATGGATCTATACTCAGCTTCAACACTTGATCTTACTACAACTAATCGCTTTTTACACCTCCAAGTTACAAGGTTCCCTCCAACAAAAGTACAATACCATGATGTTGACTTCGATCCATGATAGAACCAGCCTAGTAGGTGTCTGTATAAGGCTTCAATTCGTAAGTACCCATGATTTGCAAGTAATAGTCCTCTTTTTAGCGATAGAGTACCTTGAGATTTGATTTGGCGGGTGTTGGAAAAGAAAGGTGTCTCTAGACACTACATCGACTTGGTGAGAGATATGTACGGTGGAGCGTTAACTAGTGTACAAACAACTAGTGAAGAGATGAGTGAGTTTTCAGTGACAATAGGTCTACTTCAAGGGTCAGCATTGAGCCCGTACCCCTTTGTCTTAGTTATGGACGACTTAACTAGGCACCTACAAGATGATGTATTGTGGTGCATGTTGTTCGCAGATGACATAGTTTTGATTGATGCATGGTTAAGGGAATCTTGTGGGTAGGGTGACGATCCCTCTTCGGAACCTCGATACCATGGTTCTTGCAAGGGATCTTGTAAGGATCCATGTTTTTCGACTTTGGGATCTCGCTCCCAAAAAAGGGATCCTCGTTCTATCCATCAGTGATATCCAATTCTATTTCGAAATAGATCCCCGCTCCCATCAACCATGGTCCATGGTTTTGGTACATTAAAATCTTGAGTTCCATGTTTGTGGTATCTACTTTCATTCACGGATGATACTAGGTTAGAGATTGTCATTGTTCGAAGTTCCCATTATTTAGGAATCATGAGTTCCATGATGGTAAAATCCAGTCCCTTTTTCGCATAACAAGGAGTTCCATTATTTTAGGTTCTTAATTTGAACTAGACATAGTCTAAGAGCGATCCATTGTTTTATTAAGTCATATTGTATAAGCTGTCCCTTTTAGTTGTGAGAATATATGTTTCATTTAAAATCTTATATTTATGATGCCCTATTGTTTTGGATTCTTAAATCACAATGATGAATCCTCTTAGTTGTGAGATAAAAATATATGCTTTCATTTCAAGCTTTAAAAAGCTTCTTTTACATCTGAGAGAGAGAGAGAGAGAGAGAGAGAGTAGTTCATCTTGTCCTCTTGCCCCTTCGGAGAGCCTGCCTTTGAGAAACAATGGAAGCAAAGGAGACTACATTCGAAGAAGATGACCCTTGAGTGGTAGGATTCTAGGTAGCTGGGGACTCCAACAGAATGGTGGGTGTCAAACTTTTGTCTTGGCCTGACGATGTAGTGGGAGGGACGGGCCTCGGTAATGGAGCAGCCTGACGAGCCTTATAATCAGCATCAAGGCAGCGCCTACTGCTTCTAATGCCCCAACATCATCCTTGAGGTGGTCAACATCAAGATGAAATTCCCACCCTTTGTACTTCTCTGCATGGTCTGATCGTAGTCTACTTAACAACCTGTCATTGTAGTGAACATAAACCAATGACTCAAAGCGTAGAGCATTTAACATGTTCAGCTTAGCACTGTGACTATAACTATACGTACTCCAGCACGTTTCAACACATGGCGAGTTGACATTCTGAGACAACACCCTAACAGGTAGTGAATATAATTCAGGAACCCCACCACTATATAGATCCCACCACGAAACAGTTGACATTTTTCCTCTATCGGAAATGGATGCCGGGAGTAAGAAGAGAACAGTTACTTACAAAATCATTGATGTATTGTTGTATTTTGCCCCTCTCATTCTCGTCTGGGTACTACCTTTCAAGCACATCAAGATAAGATGATGTTACTTCTTTATCGTGGTGCGACTTAAGCCTCTTCTCCCCACTAGGAGTTGGCATAGTTAACCATTCCCGAGAGTGATACTTAGGACTTATAACATATGCCAAACATAGTTAAGAACCTTGATATTTAAACAAGAGGAACCCCATTATATAACATACTTAAACCTCGATTCTTTAACTATGGGAACTTGTACTAACTCTACTTGACAACACCATTTTTATGTATAGTGGAGCTTAGATTCTTGCTAGTCAAAACATCTAACCCATTGACATGGGATCTCTCTTCCATAAACCTAAGAATCTTGTTCCTTGTCTTGTTCATTGTACGGACACCGAACCTAACCCTAGGGAGCTTCCACTATAGGGCGGTTTTGGCTAATCCGGAACTGATCCCGCTCTCTCCCTCGTCTCCAACAACTATAGATTGATGAGACCCGAAACGGTGTCAACCCAAAGAACTTTGGAGGGATACTCTAGAATCCATAGGTTTTAAAATTAGTTGACAGAGTATATGGAGTGCAAGTTTAGTAATAATAGGAGTAGAGACAAGGAAGTTGTCAAGATTGACAGCCAGAAAGTACAAAAAAAACCGCACTTTCAATATCTAGGATTGAAAATCTAGGAAAATGGAGAGATCAAGGAGGATGTCATACACAGAATTAGAGTTGGGTGGGTGAAATGGAGATGTGCAACTGGAATTTTATGATCGTTGCATACCAATTAGGCTGAAGGCAAGTTCTATAGAACAACGGTTAAACCAACTTTGCTCTATGGGACGAAATGTTGGGTGGACAAGAAACAAAATACCCATAAAATGAGTGTAGCAGAGATGAGGATGTTGAGATGGATGAGTGGCAAGACAAGAAGGAATAGGATTCGCAATGAATCTATTTGAGAGAATTTAGGCATGGTATCAATAGACGATAAATGAGAGAGAGTTGATTTAGGTGGGTTGGCCATGTGTGGCGCCGACCAAGTACAACACCTGTTAGGAGGTGCGAGTTAGTTCAAGTGGAAAGACTGAAAGGGCAAAGGGTAGGCCCAAAAGGACATGGTTGGAAGTAGTCCAAAAAGATATGGGGACTTATGGCCTCACTGAGGATATGGCCTTTAATAGTGCAGAATGGAGAACTAGGATTCATGTAGTCGACCCCTATTAATTGGGAAAAGGATAAAATGATGATGAGTGCTCTTGTGACGATGATTTTAAATACCTAAGTATTATGATGGCTGCCTCAAGGTGGATTGTTCGTGGAGAATGCGTAAATTGACTAATCACACTCACGACATATACATGTTTGGCATATAAGTGAAAGGTATATTAGTCGACCCACTAATCTTTGAAAATACCCACATCCTTGGGAGCTTCGCCACTTTGGTCATCAAGCTTGTGATTTTTTTTCTATAGGTGCGTTAGCTGGTTTTGCCCCCAGTTTTCTAGTTTCCTTATGGAGATCCAATATATACTTCCTTTTAAGTGTTGAAGATTCCTATTTTCAACTAGCTACTTTTATTGCAAGAAAGAACTTTAGTGGCCTTAAGTTGTTGAATTTCCTTGGGACAATTACCAGTTACAACAATGTCATCCACATATACAATTAGGATTGTATATACTACTCTTGGTTTGTTTGATGAATAAGGTATGATTAACATGACTTTGAGTATACCTGATTCTTTGAAGAACACCACTGCACCTCTCAAACCAAGTTCAAGGAGATTGTGTTAACCTATAGATGGCTTTTCTTAGTCTACAAACTTTTCCTTCACATCCGGGCGTGTGAAACACTAATGGAGTTGCCATGTGCACTTCCTCTAATTCCCCATGAAGGAATGCATTCTTGACATCCAAGCAATGCAAGGGCTACTCCAAGTTAGCTGCCATAGATAGAAGTACTCGAATGGTATTCATTTTATCCACAGGAGAAAATGTTTCATGAAGTTTATTCTATGGGGCTGAGTAAACCCCATAACAACTAATCTAGCCTTGTATCTGTCAACAATACGATTAGCGTTGTGCTTCACATTGTAGGCCCATTTGCAACCAACTAACTTCTTCCCTTTGGGAGGGTCTATCAGTTCCCAAGAAGTAGATAGCAACTCATAATAAACATAATTGCTAATTGGGTGAGTTATGCAACTGCATTTACCTTTCTGTACAGCAATTTGCAAATCCAATTGATCACATTGAGAACTGATTGAAGTACAATTCGGATTACCTGGATTTGCATATAATTGGTTGAGGCATGTCAGCTACGGTGATCTCCACTTCTTTTTCTTTCCGTTGAGTATAGACTTTTAATTCCTTTTTTCCAACTTCATCATCATAAGATTGCCCCCCATTGTTCTCCTGAGCTCCAGAACTAGGAAAAATGGGAACAAGAAGGGGAACATGGGACCTCTCTTCCACACTGTGCTTTGCCTGAAGAGAGGTAAGGAAAAAAGGAGTTAACTGAAAAAATGTTACATCCGCTGAAAGAAAGTTCTTCCTTGGCACTAGATCATAGTATTTATAACTCTTTTGAGAGGACGGATAACCATCAAAAATACATTTCACAGATATGGGTCCAACTTTGTACGATTTGGACCAAGAACATGAGCGAAGCAAACATAACCAAAGACTTTAGTAAGAACATTAAAATGTAGACGATAAGGACTAAGAAGTTTATAGGGGGATCTGTTGCCCACAAGAAGGCATCTGATTGATGAGATAGAATGCAGTAAGCACAACTTCTGACCAGTACTTCTTGGGTACATTTACACTCAAGGGAAGAGCATGAGTAACTTCAAGAGGTATCTATTCTTTATTTCAGCTACCCCATTTTGTTGTGGGGTATATGAGCAAGAATTCTGATGTTCTATACCATGTTCTTTAAGATAGGACAACAAATCTCCATTGCAGTACTCTCCACCTTGATTAGACCTAAGTATCATTTTGTATTATGAAAGACCTTAAAGCTTCTTATGAAAGACCTTAAAGCTTCTTGTTCCCATTTTTCCAGAACTAGGAAAAATGGGAACAAGAAGGGGAACACGGTAGCTTTCTTCCACATTGTGCTTCGCTTGAAGAGAGATAGGGAAAAAGGAGTTGACTCATAAAATGTTACATCTGTCGAAACAAAGTTCTTCCTTAGCACTAGATCATAGTATTTAAAACCCTTTTGAGAGGAGGGGTAACTAAGAAAAATACATTTCACAGATATGGGTCCAACTTTATACGTTTTGGACCAAGAACATGAGAGAAGCAAACACAACCAAAGACTTTAGGAAGAACATTGAAATGTGGATGATAAGGACAAATAAGTTTAATGGGGGATCTATTGAACACAAGAAGTCATCTGATTGAAGAGATAGAATGCAATAAGCACATCTTCTGACCAATACTTCTTGTGTACATTTACACTCAAGAGAAGAGCATGAGTAACTTCAAGAGGTATCTATTGTTTCTTTCAGCTACCCCGTTTTCTTGTAGGGTATACAAGCAAGAATTCTGATGTTCTATACCATGTTCTTTAAGATAGGACATTGAATCTCCATTCCAATATTCTCCATCTTAATTAGACGTAAGCATCATTTTAGTATTAGACTTGAATAATGATCATCTTATGAAAGACCTTAAAACTTCTTGTTCTCATTTTTCCAGAACTAGTAAAAATGGGAACAAGGAGGGGAACATGGGAGCTCTCTTCCACACTATGCTTTGCCTGAAGAGAGGTAAGGAAAAAAGGAGTTGACTCAAAAAATATTACATCCGTCGAAACAAAGTTCTTCCTCGGCACTAGATCATAGTATGTATAACCCTTTTGAGAGGACGGGTAACCAAGAACATACATTTCACGGATATGTGTCCAACTTTGTATGATTCAGACCAGGAACATGAGTGAAGCAAACACAACCAAAGACTTTAGGAAGAACATTAAAATGTGGATGATAAAGACAGAAGTTTATAGGGAGATTTGTTGAACACAAGAATGAATCCGCTTGATGAGATAGAATGCAGTAAGCACATCTTCTGACCAATACTTCTTGTGTACATTTATACTCAAGAGAAGAGCAGGAGTAACTTCAAGAGGTACTTATTCTTTCTTTCAGCTACCCCATTTTTTTGTCAAGTATACGAGCAAGAATTCTGATGTTCTATACCATGTTCTTTAAGATTGGCCAACAAATCTCCATTGTAATACTGTCCACCTTGATTAGACCTAAGTATCATTTTGGTATTAGACTGAGAAGTGATCATCTTATGAAATACCTTAAAGCTTTTGAGAACTTCATATTTGGTCTTCGTAAGATAGATCCATGTATACTGAATAGTTTTCCACAAAAGGAGCAAAATACCAATAACCAAAAATAGTAGTCACCGGTGATGGACCCCACACATTAGATCAGACGATAGAAAAAGGAACAATACCTTTATTTTTATTGGGTAAAAAGGAGTTTCTATATTGTTTTGAAAGTTCATAGTCTTCACATTAAAGTCTGACACACTAGTAGAAGCAAATAAATTAGGAAATAAAATTTCAGTGATTGAAAAGACAAATGACCAAGTCTGAGATGCCGCTGCTAAATCCGATCTTTATTGATATTAATGCTAGGCTGAAGAGCTTGAGGACTAATAGTACACAAGTAAAGAATATAAAAACCATCACCTTCGTGACCACTGTCTTCCTCGTATCCAGGTCCTGGAAAACATAATGGGAAGGAAAGAAGTTTACAGTGCAATTTAGGCCCTTGGTAATGCTACTTATAGACATGAAGTTTGTGTAGCAAAGCTAGGAACATGAAGAACTGATGATAGAGATAATCAGGGGAAAGTATTTACAGTTTGTTTCCTAGCAATGGAAGAAAGAAATCCATTAACAATTCAAACTTAATCTCTACCAGAACAAAGGAAATAAGAAGAAAGCAAGGGACACATCCTACTCATAAAATCTGAAACTCCAAAGTCAATGATGCGGGACTGTCCAGAAGGATAAAGAAAGATGTGATTAGCAAACGCATGAATACTTGAGAGGGCAAATGATATTTGTGGAGGTAGTAGATGGGTCATCTAATTGTGTAAACAATCCGCGAAGGCTCTCAGTTTACTCTTAGGAACTTATATTAGACGAGAGTGGAACAGCATTGAGTTGTGTTTGATCTGCATTAATAGTTGCTAAACCAGTAGTGGATGAAGCAATGTGCGCATTGAATTGCCCACGATGATTAAATTTTGTTGGTTACCAACTAAATCGCAATAGTTATCGTTAACATGGCCAGTGCTATCACACTTAGCTTATCTCCTTGATTGGGACCCCCTTTCCAAATTTTCAAGATCCACCTCCTTTATTATTCCTAAGAGGTAATGAGACTGAGACAAGAGCAGAACGGTCCATTGGTTGTGCGGTTAGCATGACATTTTTTCAACTTTCCTCACTCTGAATAAAGGGAAATAATTGATTGGGAGGTGAAAGATTATACTGACTGAGGATTTGAACCCTAGCTAACTCAAACTTGGAATTCAATCTTGCCAAAAAATCAAAGTTAGGGATTTGTTCGACAGGTTGGTTTAGACACCTAATGATGGTCCAACTCCTCCCATAGATTGCACAGCAAAGAGAAATAAGATGCTAAATAAGATGCTACAGATCGGCTCCCCTGTCGAAGGTAGGATTTCTTCTGCCTCTATTGGTATTCCCCAGACACATTCTTGTTTTGGGAGTAAGTTTGTTGTATTGATTCCCATATTTGTTTCGTAGTTTGAGTAAACAGGAAACCTGAAACCCCCACTAATTTAAGGTTGCATTGGGTGCAATAACCTAGACATTACAGTCAAATTTTCAGTCTACCACTTCTCATGTGAAGGATTTGTCTCTTCTTGTTCAATAATTTTCCATTGATATTTCCCAACAACCCTCTTCCACCATTTAACATTTTAGCAGATTGTGACCATTCTAGAATGTTGGTTTCATCAAGTTTAACAGTTGTAATTTGCAGTCCAAGGTTTTCTTCATGGGTATCCATGTGAGAAGTCACACCTAGAATATAAGTAGTGGTAATGAGTGCTCAGAATCACTGATATTCGACATCTCGGCCACTAAATGGCCTATACACACCATAAAACCTCTCGTTGACTGCCATAAACAGCTACTTGATTTCACTCCACACAGAGATGCGAAACCATCCGTATAAGAGATCTCGATAGAATGAGTCTTGCAGCCCATGACCTAGGGGAATGACATATTAAAAGAGTCCAGCAACCAATTTTGAAGCATCAAAACATCCCAACCAGTCTTAGGGTTCTCAGTTCAACATCACAAACTAAATTTAGATAGAAAGTAGCCATGAAAATTAGGGTGGGATGACCCACACCACTTTTTCAAATCTGAGTTTTCAATTTACACAAACCAGATCTAGGGTTTTGGCTACCATCAATTTTCAGATCTAGTTTCTCAAACCACGCATCACAGAAAATTCACAGAAATAAGGGAACCCTAATCATTAGGATTTTTTGTTTTGTTCCATAACTGATTTTCCAGATTTAGGGTTTCTGTCTGCATAGCTATTGAAGACATATACACAGTTAAATCACATCATTAGGGTTTTAGAAACATATCCCAAAGCCTCGTTCTGATACCAAGTTAAAATGCAATAAAGTAATATATAGGAAATAAAAAAATAAAAAAATATGAGAGCGAGTATGATTTAGAACAGCAGAGAAACTTAGAGAGAGAGAGTGAGGGAGTGTGTCAAGTGAGGAGGAAGGAAAAAGACTAGGGTCACAATGGTGTCTTGTAGACCCCCCATGCCAGTTCAATAAACAAAACTTCCCCTTTAAGTAAGGGAAAAGACAAATAAGTCCTTGAGAACTTAAATACAAGAAGAAACAAATATGAAATCAATCATTCTCAACATGATAGGTGACTTTGGACCTGCACTGGCCATTTCTGGGCCTGTCTTGAAATATTGTTCATATATATTTTGATATATATTTATTATATAAAGTTTTATGTTCATATGGAGCAAACCCAAGCTGATCCTAAATAGTTGGGAAAAGGCTTTGATGATAATGGGGCCCGACCCATTGCGGGCCTGGCCAGGCTAGGCTCGGGTCACATGCTGTGCTTTAGGGCTTAGACCGGGCTACTTCCAGGCCTTTATTACATGGTTTTGGGCCCAGGCTGGCCCTAGCACGAGCCCTGCCCGTTGGCATCCATAGCCCCACTACCACCACCACGCCTTCATATAGTCTGAATCACCACAGACGCCATCTCTGTACTGCCACCATAGTTATCGAGATTGGACTAGACCTGCTGGTCTGACCAATCAAACCGCTAATCCATTCTTTGGCCGGCTTGGTCTAAAGAGAAATTGGGTTTGGTTGGAAATTGGTCAAAACCAGTGTTTGACTGGTTAGGCTGATTTTGAATCATTCAATTGGCTAAATAAAATTGGAAATTTTTTTAATATATTTTATATTTTTAAATTATTATTGGTCTTCTATTTTTTCTAAAGTCCAATCAGTGTGACCGATCATGGGACTAAGTTTGATTAGATCAGACCTGTCAATGGTTTAGTGTCCAGCCTGTTCTGATGATACTGACCTCCGCCCTACCCCCATTTTGCCCCTACCACATGTCTTATCACTACTCCCACTGCCACCACGACTGCACCACTTCGACCACCACTACCATACCCTTTTTGCCACCACACCTTCACTACAATCATCAACCCTATAACCATCACCCCGCCACTGTCGATCTCACCATTGGAAGCACCAAAAGCCCCGTCTTCCCCAACCAGGGGCCTTTCCTACTCACCTGTACACCCACTGTACTCTCACCGCCACTACCACCACCATTAACACTGGGCCACCACTGTAATGGCACTACCATACTGTCTCGAGCACACTTCCACTGCTTCCACCATCACACTGTGGCCTCACTGCTGCCATTGCCACTACTATTGCTATTACAGCCACCACAGCCACTACCACAGCCTTACCACCGCTGTCACCATACTATTCACAAAGCCCATTTCGTACCATGGAAAGGCATCCAACAAACCAATAACTGTATTTCGACTCAAATACTCTTCCTGGAAAATGACCAGATAGCCAGATCAATTTTAAATGGAATGTATTTTCTTGTGCATGTACATCCAAACTGGCTCATATCTAATCAAATCAAGAAGCTTCTAGAATCTAAAGAGCACAAAAATAGGAAACTAATTCCTAAAATATGGAAAGAAGAATGATTAGATTTAAAAACAGACTCAACCTATCCTAATCTTAATGGCAAATGTGAGTTTTACTTTCCTAGTATTCCTTCTTATACAAAAAGATTTCCTTCAAAGCTATCAAGGCAAATGTATACCCCCTTCAGTTTAATGTGAAACATTCATCATACACGTTATCAGTTTGTTTCTGATCCTACACATTATATAAAATTGGTGGGTGGAAAGCACAGTAATTGTCCAGATATTATAAATGTAATTTGTGTGGTCAGTTGTTTTATAACGTCTACTTTTGGAAGCGACATTCGAGCACCGTGTAGGATTATATGGATATGCAGGCCCATACTGCAGAAAAATATTTTTTTTTGACATTTCTATCACCGTCGTTAGATTGCACAACTCATTTTGATTCCAATTGGGCTTGCTTTTCCTGTTTCAAGGCAATTGATCGACTGGATGTTACATATTTTTGCTAAGAAGGATTTGGTTTCTTGTTCTAGTATAGGTCCTGAGTATTCAAAGATATCTGTGACCTGCAATCAAATTGTTTGGTTTTGAGTGCCTCTTAGAGATCCCAGAGTTCCTGTCCTCTAAGTGGATCACAAAATGAACCACTTTTGTGCTCAGTCAGGCATGCCTTCGGGGAACATAATTGTAGGAGGATTGGCCGCCTTACTTTTTTGTTGAAAAAAATAAACAATGGGATAGACCAACAGTTTGTGGAAATACCACAATCTGGGCGTCATCTAAACGGGCCTCCTCTGGCTCCTCGCCCACCAGTGGGCTGCCACTCTTGATCTAACCCATTGAGCTAGAAAGTCCAATCTCTCTTTCCTCCCTCCCTCCCTCCCTCCCTCCCTCCCTCCCTCCCTCTCTCTCTCTCTCTCTCTCTCTCTCTCTCTCTCTCTGGTTCGAGAGTTGCTGCTCATTGTAGCACATGAACTTGGCCATGGCCATGGTGCTCGTTTACTACTCCATATGCAAAATAGTTTCATGGCTGGGCTTACCTAGTTTGTGATAGTACACCGTTTTACAAAGGTGTCCATGTCTAATTTGATCTTGTTTCTTGTGATCTGCGTCCATAGCAAGATAATCAGTAAGATGACACCTATTGTTGCAGAGAAGAGTAGGTGAAATGGCAGAGCATAGAGGAAAAGCCAGGGTAGGAGAAGGTCTTGACCTCAATGACAGGAAAATGTGGAGATTACCGCAAAAGTTATCGGAATACATAGATCACTGGAAAATTTGAGGATTTTTAATGAAGAGGTTCCTTGCTCTGCTTAGGGAATTAGGTAGAAATTCTCAGAGATTAAAGAGAAACTGATCTAATTTTTGGTCCTTCAGTGGATTAAGAAGATAATTGATGATACCGATGAGGGATGAAAAGGCTTTCTTGCTGGAATAGAATAATTTCGAAGATTTTTTTTTCAATCTATTGTTCCCCATGGATTAAACACCAGTCAAGGTGAGAATGAAACCAACCAGAAAATGCTAAAAGATAACCTTGAGAATGAGGTGATAACGGCATAGACTATAATCCCAGTTTTGCAAACTAAGCCCTTTAACTCTTTTGCAGAGGCCTCTAATAAAAATGTAATCATAAATTTCTTTGAATCTTCATTCTTATGCCTCAAATTCCTCATCGAGATTGGGATTGTTCAAGTTCCTTTTACATGAGAACTTAAAAAGCTGGAATTTCAACACAAATGAGATTACTTCCAGCAAAGGAAAAGCTTCACATGCTTGAATCCTCCGAATCCAAATCTAAACCAGAAAAAATGATAAGAGCTAATGAGTAGATCCCAAATAATTCAGAGTTAATATTTTTTTGGCTAAAATACAAATTCTCTTGACGTGCCATTCACAGAGTGAAGTAGCAGGTAGTTGCAGTGATAGTGGCCTTGGTGGGGGCGTATAAACCCTAATTTGTTGACCACCCCTTGGTGATGGTGGTGGTGGTGGTTGAGGTGGTGGTTGAGGAGAGTTAGTGAATTGTAGAGAGAGAATGGACCTTTTCACTCGATGGGTTGGAAAGAGACTGGTGTCCTTGGATGAGGAGGAGGGGAGTGGATGTGGGGAGGACTTTGGTTTAGTTGTTGGATGAATTTGACTTTTTGTAAAAGAAAGATTTCGTAATTAAAATAGAAAAAAAGGTAGGGATGGAGTGAGGGTTCGACTTTTTAAAACTAGAGGGGGCCTATGGGCTTTCCATGGACCCAAGGATTTTTATGGGACCATAAGTTCCCAGCCTCACAAATAAGGTTTTCAGAGTACACTTCAAACTTTTTCTTGGTTCAAGAATATAAGCAATTGAAAACAGTTCTTGGTTACAAGGATATATTAGAAAGCATAATAATTAGTTGGCACGAAAGGTATAAAATAGGCAACGGATGTAACCTCTACGTGTAAGTTTTGACACTGATGGTAAACTGTCAGGGCATTATGGACAACTGTCCGGCATTGTGGACAACCTCGACATGTAAGTTTTGGTGGCTGAGTCCGGCCTTATGGACAGCTGTCAGGGCTACTTCAGTCTAAATTCATAAGGAGTCAAACATGGGGATAGCAGGCATCAAGTTTTTTCTGGATTGTCGCCATGATATAATGATGCTACATCATTTCATTGTGGTGTGTGTATTGTTTTTTAATGCAGCTGCGTAATGCAGTATGCGGCCGCATCAAGCGCTATGCGGCCTGAGGCGCATTGCATTGAACCCCATATACTCTTTGGGATGATGCGCACGCATATGCAGGATGTCACCTGTATATGCTGGCGCATAGCGCAATGGGCTATGCATCCACATATGCAGCCCATGCTTGTGGTTGAAAACTTGGCCTACAAGCGTGGGCATAGCGGTATTTCCCCTCCCCCAAAAATGGGGGTAAATGGTTTGGTGGGTGTTTGTATAACACCCCCACCCACCCAAAAAAGAACCCCATTAGAACCACTTTTGTAGGTTCTTTGATGATCAAAAGCCAAATAAAAAAAAAAAATCTATTTTGATTTTTCTTGAATCCAAAGATTCCTAGAAACATTTATAGATTATTTTGGTTATCGATTGAGATTATCTTGGGGCTTTGTTTTGAAGGTGTTTGGGCGAAGATTTACCAACTATTCGAGGGTTTTCAAGTGCCGAGTAGAAACTAGAAATCAAAATTTCTTTCGATTATTTGGTAATAAACATTTGATATGCACATTCACAAAATGAATTACCATATGACTCGTCTGATTGAGATTTGAGATGGGACTCTAGAGTTAAGTTGATTATCTTTTGTTTTCTTATGTCTTCATAAACTGCCGGTGGTTGTATGAATATTTGGAGTTTGAACTTTGGAATTTTAATTGTATATGTGAAGTTTGGAATTTTGGAAATGCTAATTGAGATGGAATATATTGCTTTGTTTACATGTTATGATGTCAATTGTATTAAATATTAGCAACAAACTCTATTACTCTTTATCAGACTATCAGGGGACTTAGGGTCTTGGACAACTAATATACTAGAGAAATAAATAAGTTAAAATACGTACTCTCACATAAATTGCATCCTATGCTTTTTTATGCATTATTATATTTTTTTGGAATTTTTTAAATTTAATGACTGCATCGGAGGTGATGCGCCCACATTGGACTGCATCGAGCCGCATCGATGCTTCGGCCCCTAACCACATCGTGTCCGCATCCCACACTTTAAAACACTGAATGTATATATATAGACGAGATTTTAATGAATCAGTTAATTTTGTTTTTTCTTTCGATATATCTGAAACATTGAAAGAATACAAGTTTTCTTGAGAACTATGTATTCTTTATACTTGCCATGAGGTGTTCTTCCCTAGATGTAATTTTGTACTTACCCCTACGTGGTTAATTGGCTGGTTCCCCACTGTTGGTAGAGCATCATTCTTTCTTTCATCGACAGTCTCAAGTAACCCAATTTTCTTGTTATTTAGTTTTTTGGTTTCTTATGTTTGCTTTGTTTCTCTTTTGGTTCTTCAGACTACTTTGAAGTGAATCATCTTTTGGCTATACACATTTGTCATGATTATTGGTGTTTTTTATTTTGATAATGAGTGCATGTTTTTTAATATTGTAATTGTATTATTCAACTGAGAAGTCTCTGTTATTGTTGTATCAGGAGATGTTCCTAGAGTTAATGGACAGCTAGCTGTTTCCCGGGCTTTTGGAGACAAGAGCCTTAAGTCACATTTAAGGTCAGATCCTGATATTCGACAAGTGGACATTGATGCTGACACTGAGCTCCTCATTCTTGCTAGCGATGGCCTATGGAAGGTTGTTTCTCTACTTCTGTACTGCTCTCTCTCTCTCTCTCACACGGATGCACGCGTGGACATGCGCGCGTGCTTGGAAGGTTGTCCCCCCTGCTCGGTTTGTGCGCGCCCACATATGTATGTATTTAGACTCACAATCAGGGCCTTAAGAGTACGGATGAAAGTCTTTATATGCCAGGGTGAGGTGTAGAAACATCTAAAACCTCAACACCCACCCACCTTAACCCAGCCACACAAATCACCTCATGAACTCAATATAAATACATATACACACACACTAACACACACTAGCATGGGGATCTGATTTAACACCTAAAAAATTCATTTTGGTTGAATTTAGAAAGTCAACTTTCCCTTAATGAGGAAAAGTGCCTATCCCATTGCAGGTGTCTTGTTTTAATGGACACAATTTTCATAATTTGAGAGGTGGGCAATGGATTTTTTTACTTAAACATTTGGTGACAAGGGTCTATCAGATGATGTTGAGAGTATCATATAAAACCAGGAATTCTCTAGGCACTTTTACAATGGGTGGGAGAAAAGAATTTCTAAGGTGAAGTTGCTGTGTTTTACCACCTAGGAATCCCCATGTCATTTCGTGCGAGTTTCATTTCGTTCCTTATGAAATGACTGAATATGCATATATCAAAAGGACATATGCAGAGTGAAGGGCTGGGGCATTTCAGATAATCTTGAGGATTGTCAACTGGTGGTTGGCTATGTCAACTCAACATAATATTTTAAGTTAGAATATCTTGTATAAGTTTGTGTGACGCACGAGTGTCCCCACCCACAACAGAGAGAGAGAGAAAGAGTTGGACGGACTCCTGATGGCTTTGAGAACTGTCTAGGTTATGGATAATCAAGAAGCTGTAAATCTCACTTTAAAGATCAAGGACCCGCAAATGGCAGCCAAAGAATTGATAGCTGAAGCACTGAACAGAGATAGCAAGGATGACATATCTTGTGTCGTGGTTCGGTTCAGATTCTAGGGGAAAAGGAAGGGTCTCTTCGCTTTTGGACATCAAAGAATTCATACATATGGAAGGCTTTCCATGCAGCAAAATTGCAGTGTTGATACTATGACCGAAAAGCACATAGAATATGAGCATGCCAAAAAGGGTATTGTTGGAGAAGCTTCATTGGCTTATTATTGACCTCTCTCAGCTTGGTCTTCCTGTATATTGCTTATTTTTATTTGTCTTAATTTCTTTGAGCTTATCTAGGCATAAATTTGTTTAATTATGGGATAACCATCAATTCCAATTCCAATGTATACTGGTGATTAGTGGAGACCTGGTTTTTCTTTGTTGTGCAGAGGTTTGAGCGTTGTCCCCTGCTTTGCGGGTAATGTTTGTACCAATGATCATGAAAAATGTTGCTATATTTGTAAGAGAGTATCAAAAGTAACTATTTATGGAGGAATTGACATTGTCTTGCGATGGATTCCCCCAAGCAAAGGGATTTTTGTTTGTTGTTTTATCTAATGTGTGGCCTTACCAACATGATAATGAAAGCTTGAAATGGTATTTCTCAATAATTTAGACTTGCTAAAAAGTACCCTTAAATCCAGACCCAAATATCAAGGGGATTTTAGGAATTTTGTTTTCTTAGCATATATATAGCTTTTAATTTTTTTGTTAGTCTAATTTTGTGTGCCTATGTGTGTGTACATGCATGCATGCTGCATCGGTACGTGCTGTGTGCACTGCGTCTGTGTGTGCATGAGTGAGTTGTCTTTCGTGCACCCAAAAAATGTGTTAAAACATGTTGATTGTAGAGGAATGATGCCCCCTTTTTTTTTGGGGCAAGTAGGAATGATGCCCCGACTCTTTATCATCGACATCAGACGGTTCTTGGACTTATTTATTATGTCCTTGTAGGGCATATTATAATACAGGTAGCATTATTATTCTTAAACTTTGAAGGATGCCATATTAGATAGTCCAATGAAACGGATCTTATCATTCTCAAAAGACTAGAAAAATGTTGAACAAATGGTCTCATTCCCAACGAAATTTATCTAAGTGCACATCGCTTTTAAGTATTTTAACAATTTACCCTTTTTCTATTATTTCGATTTAAAATCATATATGTTTTGATTGGTATTTTGAAATTAAATCAAAAGAAATGGGAACAGATCTTATCATTCTCAAAAGGCTAGAAAAATATTAAACAAGTCCGTCTATTTTCTCAGAGAAATTTATCAAAGTACACATCTTTTAACAATTTACCTTTTCTATTATTTCCATTTAAAATCCTATGTTTTTTATTGATATTTTGAAATTAAATCAAAAGAGATAGGAAAATTATTAAATAGATACAACAGTTGCATTGGATCATTGCTCTAATTTTGTGGATTTTAACAAATTTCCCCTATTCTCATGGGAAAACAAGAAAAGCAAACATATCAAGGAAACAATCCTGCTAAATCGAGATGCGGGTGAAGCGACTCACACCGACCATCTAGTTAATGAAGCGTACTCTTGCGCGGGCACACAATACTCCCTTGGGCAAAAGGTAATAGTTAGAATGGTTTTTTCAATTTAGAAATTTGAGATGTACTATAGAATCACCAACAGGCATTTTCAAAAAGTAAAATAATGGAAGTTTGAATTTTTAAGGAAAAAGTTTATATACGGGCGATGCCTTAAATGCAAAAGGATAACTCGTAATCATCTAAAACTTTGGGTAACAACACAACCCACATAGCAATCCATGTATATCGAAAAGTATGTATATCTGGTGTTATAAATATACAATCTGATCTTACTTGAAAGCTCAAGTGAGATAGATATTTTTTCATAATATTTAGGTTGTTTTATTATTAAACAATCAGATTAAGACACATCGTCAAAATATTTGGGTTGTTTAATTATTAAACAATCAGGGCACAACTCAAAAATTCATTAGAAGAAGTTTATTTCAATGCTAAAAAATCCTCAAATTGATCATCGCTACCTCAAAATGTATGATGTCTACCTCAAGAAGTTTGATGTATGAACATAAAAAAAATGGATTTTAATTCTTGAAAATCGTACATCTTGTAATACATTTTTAGACCTTCAATTTTCAATATTTTTAAGTGTTTATAGACGATCTACATAATTTTTCAAGCTTTAAACTTTATAATTAGATATAAAAATAAATTTTAAGATCATCTATTGTCAACTGGAAGAAAAAAAAGGCACATGATTAATAAAAGTCAGTAATTTTTTTGTTAAAAAAAAAAAAAAAAAAAAAAAAAAAAGGTTCAAATGTTTGGCTCCCTCTTCTCCTTGTATGACTTTTATTCGAAGAGGGCGGCGAAGTTAGTGGCATGGAGCGTTTGGGTTGCTCATGAAAATGCATTTTAATATTCATTCAACCCCCATTGAAACTTCAGATGCCACCGACCAAGATAAGATGTAGTTTTTTTATATCTTACTCCTTGCTTGATGGCACGTGTGCTTTACAACATTAAACAAAAATATATTTCGTTGTTATCAAAAAAACATGACATGGATTAAAGTATATTAAATCTCATTCTTTAAGAATTATTTTTCTTTTACGGGCTGAGTATATAAATGTGGAATCTCAGCATTCCTTATCTCCATTAAAGAAGCAAGGTCCTCATCTTTAAGAGCTCTTCTTTCGTCTTAGCCATTTTTTTTTGGTGAATTTTCAATTAAGGTATTACCATCATCTGATAATTTCTTTCTTTTTCTTCTTAGATGAATAGTTTACTAGAGTTCCAATAATCATTTCTTTTATTTCTCATTTTAGGATGGTTTTTTAGTCTTATTGCTTGTGTAATTTTCTGGTGCTAATCTTTCAAATTCCATACCATGGTGGTTTTTCTTTTGCTGTTTGTGCAGTTTCATCATTTCATATTCCTCTCTTTTTGTTCCTTTTTCTTCTTTTTTTCTATTTTTGATGGGTTGTGTGGGTTTTTTTCTGGGATTGGCCCAAAAGTTCACCAAATCTCAAAATTAATGGGCACCAAAACATAGAAATTCACTAATTGCCACAAGAACAGGGATATTCAATTGAAAAAGTATTATTTCTGAAGATTGTGATCCTGTATAAGAGGTAGTCACTGAGAAAATAATGAACAAAATAAACAAAGCAATGACATAAATAATAAAAAATTTTGAAAGATATCATAAGCGAAGTTTAAAAGTTAAAGTTTTTAGTACATTGATCCACAGATTTATAAACTTTTTTCTATTTTTTATTTTTTAATATACCCAAGTTATATTAAGTACTCGTCTCGGCCAGGGCTGAATACGAGTGGACTCGGCCGAGTAGTTAAGCATTGAGTGAAATACTATCAAAAGAAATGATTATTTGGTTTTCCTGAGGAGCTCTCTTTCTCTCACACACAAAATACACGCATTAAAAAAAAAAACTGAAAAATTTAAGGATTGCAATAAATGATTATTTTCATTGGGTTCCACAGGACAGCCATGGGATTAGAAGAAAACATGTATAATCTCAGATGTGAAAACCAAAGGCTCAAGAATGAGCTCTCCGCAAAATCGAAATCCCGCAGCGATCTTGAGAAGCTGTTTCGAAGCTTGGGGAAAGAGAAAGAAGCCATGGCAGCTGAATTATCTCGAAAGACAAGCCAACTTCAAGGAGCTGAAGAAGTCCTGGAAGACCTAAGGCAGCAAAATCAAAGGTTAGCAACAAAGCTTGTAAGTGTGGAGAAAGAGAGGGAGGTTTCACAAGGGAAAATAATGGTGCAAGAGGAGTTTAAAAAGATGGTACATGAACTAAGGTCGCTTAAGAAGAGGGCTAAGGAGCTGGAAGAGGAGAACAACTTGCTAAAAGATCATGTACAAGTTCGAGAGAGAGAGAGAGAGAATAGAGTGAGTGTCAATCCAGAATAGAGAAGTTCTCCTTTCGGGGGAAAGGGAGTTTTTGGGAATGTATAGTTGGGATTACTCCAAGCAATGTATAGTTGGGATTTCACCTCTCTTGCTCACATCGGTTTTGTCGGTTTTTTTGTTTAGCCTATCATTAAAACACGTATCAATTGCCAAGAAAAGGAAAAAGGATGGTATAATTTTGCAATCTTATACTACATAAGTAAGAAAAATCCTGTCGAAAAGAGTGAGTCCCAAGTTGGAAAAAGTTCTAATTGATTATCTCGATCTCGAGATAAATGCTGTAGAGAAAAAAAGAAAGAAAAAATCTTAAATCCTAATAATAGTTCAACAAGTTATCTAGCCGTCTAATTTTAAGATTTTGAAGTTTTTATAAATATGCTCAATTTGCACCATTTTTTAAATTTTAAGTTTCATGATTAGGGTTGAACATCGCTTCCAAACAATCCAATACTAGAACTACATCTTTTGCCAAAATTTATAGGTGTGTTTTCATTTTTGAAATTTTAAGTTTCATAATTAGGGTTGAACATCGTTTCCAAACAATCCGATACTAGAACTACATCTTTTAGTAAAATTTATAGGTGTGTTTTGTTGGGAAGCAATGCCTTTCCCTTCTATTCCCTTCTATGTGTGAATCAAAGTTATGTGTGAATCAAAGGTAAAAACATATCCCACTATGTATGTTTTACAAATACTGAAAATAGGCAATTTGCTGTATGTTTTACAAATACTGAAAAATAGGCAATTTGCTGTATGTTTTACAAATACTGAAAATAGGTATGAAGGGATAGCGTGGAAGACCATGAAGGGATAGCGTGGAAAACCTTCATTGTGAAGGGAAAAAAGAGAGGAAGGAATAGCGTGGAAACCTTCATTGTGAAGGGAAAAAAGAGAGGAATCTACTAAAATTAGGTTTAGCATTGAAAAAAACCATGGGGCAAATCCAAGAGAGGAATCCACTAAAATCAAATGAGGTTTATAATCAAATGATAGAACAACAATAACTTGGAGAAGATACAAAGTTACATCAAAAGCACCAACAAGATCATCTCTTTCCCACCTCAAAAAGCCTAAAAAAAAATCATCTCTTTCTTACCTCAAAAAACGCCAAAAAAATGGTCTTCCAATGCCTTGTAGATACAACTCGAGAGCACACCAACTGTTCCTTGTTTTTCAGCTGAGTGTTGAGCGTGAGAGATAGCAAAAATAGCCTATGGAATGGCCTAAAATGGTGATAAAAACTTTGCTACAAAACCTGCAATTTCTTCTGTCAAAGATCCTTCAAAGAACCCTATCTTTGCTTGCAAATGTGTCTCCAAAGAAAAACCCATTTGTTTTGTCTTTGAAAACACCATCTATGTTCTCTCTCTAAAAGCCTCTCTCTCTCCCTCTCTAACCCTTTTTTTGTTGGTTTTTTTTTTGTCTTTCACTTCTTATGGGGCTGGACCCCACAAGGTAATCACCCAAACCAACTCCTCCTCCATACCCATGAGGAGGGCTCCCCCATATTAGATGCTCACATGGCACCTATGTCTGCCAAAGCTCTGCATAACTCATACTTCTCTTTTGGCACTGTCTTCGTCATCATGTCTGACAAATTCTGATCGGTATGGATTTTACAAATCTTCATCAACCCATTAACTAAAACAACTCGAATCTAATGGTACCGCACCTCAATGTGCTTGGTTCTAGAGTGGAATGTAGCATTCTTGCTTAGATCAATGGTGATTTGACTGTCACATATAACTAGATACTCATTTTGCTTCAAATCCAACTCCATAAGAAAATGATTCAACTATAGCCCCTCCGTAAGGGCTTCTGTGGCAGCAATATATTCTGCCTTTGTAGGCGAAAGTGCGACACATTTTTGCAACTTTGATTGCCAAGAAATGGCTCCTACAAAAGTAAACAAGTAACTCGAAGTAGACTTTCTTTTATTAAGATCTCCTACCATATATGCATCTATATAACCTTCCACCAAGGTGATGAGTTTCCAAAATATAGACAAACTTTAGATGTGCCTCTTAAATACCTTAAAATCCATTTTACAGCTTCCCAATGTTGTTTGTTTTGATTTGCCAAGTATCTGTTAATTACACCGGTGGCATGTACTATGTCAGGCCTTGTGCACACCATAACATACATCAAACTCCCTACAGCTGATGCATAGGGGATCTTCTCCATTTTCTTCTTCTCTTCACTGCTAGTTGGAGATAACTTGGCACTCAACTTGAAGTGTCTAGCTAATGGTGTACTGACTGGCTTAGCATTCTTCATGCTGAATCTTTCAAGTACGTTCTCAATGCACTTTTTTATGATAGCCACACTTTTTGTTCTTCCTATCACGCTTGATTGTCATGCCCAAAATTTGTTTTGTAGCCCATAAGTCCTTCATGTCAAAAACCTTGTTCAGTTCTTTCTTCAACCTGTCAATCAAATTAGCATCTTGACCAACGATAAACATATCATCAACAATTACCATGAGAATAATAAAGGAAGACACAAAATACTTTCTAAGATAAACACAGTGGTCTACAGTGGTTCTAGCAAAACCATGACTCATCATAAAAGAGTTGTACTTTTTGTACCATTGTCGTGGAGCTTGCTTCAATCCATACAAGCTCTTCTTCAACTTGCACATCATGTGCTCATTGCCCTTCATTAAGAAACTTGTTGGTTGTTCCATATATATTTCTTCCTTTAGATCTCCATACAATAAAGTTGTCTTGACATCTAACTGCTCAATCTCCAAGTCTTGACTTATAGTTAGACCTAGGATGGTGTGAATAAAAGTCATTTCATAACGGGAGAAAAGATTTCATCAAAATCAACACATTTTTTCAGCCCGAATCCCTTAACAATCAGTCTTGCCATATACCTCATTTTCTTCTTGTCATCTTCATTTTTCAACCTAAATACCAACTTGATTTTCAAAGCTTTTCATTCTTTTGGTAGCTCAACAAGCTTATAAGTTTTATTCTTTTGCAAGGATTCAAGTTCTTCTTGCATGACTTTCTTCCATTGTTCATTTTTCTCATATACCATAGCTTCTTTAAAACTTTTTGGTTCACCACTTTCAGTGAGTGTGACATACTCTGATGATGAATATTTTGTTGAGGCTTTTCGTTCCCTTTGTGACCTTCTCACCATAGGTGTTTCTTCTTTAAGGAGGCTACTCTACCTGCTCAACATCACCATGTACATCATCATTTTGAGGAGTCTCACCACCCCAAACTTGGTCATCTTCATCTTGAACTTGCTACCCATCATCATTATGTATGGGTAAAGGGGATTGTGCTTCTGGTAGCTCATCTACAAGTCTATTTGGTGCTTCATCCTTATCAAAATCAGAAAGCATTTCATTTTCAAGAAAGATCACATCTCGGCTTCTATGCAACTTCTAGGCCTTGGGATCCCACAACCTATATCCAAATTCATCATCTCCATAACCCAGAAATACACATTAGGTTGTTTTGTCATCAACTTGCTTCGATGCTCTTTAGGTATATGTATGAAAGTCTTATATCCAAAAACTCTCAAGTGTGAGTAGAATACATCCTTGCTGGTCCACACTCTTTCTGGCACATCCTCTTCCAATGGAACTGAATGAGATAGATTTATCAACTAGCACGCCGTATTCATAGCTTCACTCTAAAACTCATTTGGTAACTTAGCTAAGGAAAACATGCTTCTAACCCTTTCTATTATGGTACGATTCATTATTTCTGCAACAACATTATGTTGCGATGTGAAGGAAACAGTCTTCTCATGTTGTATGCCATGCTTGGCCCAATAGTCTTCAAACTTCCTTGAGGTGTACTCTCTACCATTATCTGAGCGAAGGCATTTCAAGGACTTTGATGTTTGTCTTTCAACCATTACATGGAACTTTTGAAAAATTTCAAATACTTGATCTTTTTTCTTTCTGGCAAAACTTCAAATTTTCATAGATGCGTCATTAATGAAAGTGACAAAATACAAAGCACCACCAATAGTTTTCACAGTCATAGGGCCACATACATCAGAGTAAACTAAATCAAGTATTTCAGTATCCCGTTTAGTTTTAGCATGTGAAAAGGAAACTCTATGATATTTTCCTACTAAACAATGATCACAAGGGGTTAAGGACTGAGACTTGGAATAGAATTTCTGTTCACCAAAATCTCCAAATCTTTCTCACTCATGTGACCAAGTCGCTGATGCCACAAATCAGATAGAGATTCTTCAAAGGCAGTGTTCACCTCACCTTTGGATAGCAGAGCTTTGGTCTTGTAGAGAGAGTAGCATTTATTGCTTCTTACCACAACAAGAGAGCCATTTTTCAACTTCTACACTCCATTGTAAAATTGTGACTCATACCCTTCATCATCACGTATTCCTGTTGAGATGAGATTCAATCTAAGGTCTAGAACATGTCTCACATCCTTGAGAACCAACTTGTACCTAATATTGGTAGTAATGCAAACATCACGCATTCCAACAATTTTAGATACTCCATTATTTCCCATCCTTACAGAGCCAAAGTCTCTCGACTTGTACATGGTAAAGAAATCTCTGTGTAGAGTAGCATGGAAGGATGCTCCTGAATTAATCACCCAATTTGAATCATCACATGCTGCACTAACACAACATTCACCATACGTCGAAAAGATTATAATGTCACCGGATGCAACTGTAGTGGTTTCTTGATGTTTTTTGTTTCCATCACCACCTTTTCCTTCTTATTGATCTCTTTTGAACTTTCGATACTCCTTCTTCATATGTTCGGACTTCTTGCAATATTAACAAGTCACTTCCTTTTTCGACTTGGATTTCCCTTTTGATTTGCTTCGGTTATGATTTTCTCTATTCTTTGGTCTCCCCCATTCTTCAGTTACTAATGCGTGTGACTAGGAGGAGTATGAAAAATTTCTTCTCATTTCTTCATTCAACAAACTACTTGTAATTTGGTCATGGTAACAATCTCATTGGGTGCCGAGTTGCTCAGGAATGCAACAAGGGTCTCCAAGTGTCAAGCAATGAGCTCAACAACAACAATGCTTGCAGCTCATCATCTAGCCCCATCTTCATAGCCGCCAACTGATTTACAATGCTTTACATTTCATTCAAGTGCTCTGCAACCGACCCGTTCTCCTTAAACTTCAAGTTTACAAGTTTTCTAATTAAAAATGTCTTATTTCCGAGCGTCTTTCTCTCATACAAATCATGCAATTTCTTCCACAAGGAAATTGCACTAGTTTCTGTTGATACACGGTGGAACACGGTATCATCCAACCATTGTTGATTGCTAGCAATTGCTTTCCTGTCTAACTTTTTCCAATCATCATCGATGATGGTTTCTGGCTTCTTCTCAGTCCCCTCAATTAGCAAATAGAGGTCTTTAGAATAGAGAAGGTATTCCATCTTGGCCTTCCAAATTGACCAATTACCCCCATTCAAACTAAACATCTGTGTAGAGGTATTTGCATCCAGCTTTGATTCACACACGAATAAAAACAAACATCTGATGTGCAAATGCTCTGATACCTATTGTTGGGAATTGCTGTCTTTCCCTTCTATGTGTGAATCAAAAGTAAAAACATATCCCATAGTGTATGTTTTATAAATACTGAAAATGGGCAATCTGCTAAGTGCTAAGAAAATAGAAATCATAAAAAGAAAAGTTCCACCAAGCGCAATTACAACACAAGGTTTAGCATGGAAAACTCTTTAATGTGAAAGGAAAAACCATAGGGCAAATCCGAGAGAAGAATCCACTAAAATCAAATGAGGGTTACAATATAGTTTCTTACCAAGTTTTTGCCAAAAACTTGAGGCTTACACTCAAATGAGAGAACAACAACAACATGGAGAAGATACAAAATTAGCTCACAAGCACCAACAAGATTATCTCTTTCCCACTTCAAAAAGCCCCAAAAAAATGGTCTTCCAATGGCTTGGAGATACAACCGAAGAGCACACCAACTGTTTCGATTTTCTAGCTGAGTGTTGAGCATGAGAGAGAAAAATTGGCCTATGGAATGGCCTAAAATGGTGATGAAAACCTTGCTACAAACATGCACTTTCTTTTCTCCAAAAGCCTTCAAAGAACCCTATTTTTGCTTGCAAATGGTGTCTTAAAAAAAAAAAACCCATTTTGTTTTGTCTTTTAAAACACCCTCTATGTTCTCTCTCTAAAAACCTATCTTTCTCTCTAACCTTTTTTTGTTGAATTTTTTTTTGTTCTTTCACTTATTATGGGGCTGGACCCCATAAGGTAATCACCCCAACATGTTTTACTTGTATAATATATACGGTGAGCACCTATATGAACCTCACTTTAAAAAAGGAAAAAGAAAAAAGAATCAGAGTTAGGATTAACACCTCTTAATTACCCACAATATATAAATGTGGTCACACATAGAGGTCCTTTTGAAATAACCACTCGGAGAGAGAAAGAGGGAGGGAGGGAGCTGAACAATAACTGTTAAATTAAAGTGAGTTTTATGTGTGTATCTGGAGTGTAAATTAAAGTGAGTTTTATGTGTGTATCTGGAGTGTTATGTGATTGCTGCACACCAATGGAATTGAAGGGAAGTTTTATAAAACGGCTATAAGACTAGCAAGCTTATGAGACGGAATGTTGGGTGGTCAAGAAACAACATATTCATAAAATGAGTGTAGCTGAGATAAGAACATTGAGATTGACGAATAGCTAGACATTAATGGATAGAATTTGGACTGAATATATCTAAGAGAACTTAAGGGTAGCTTTAATAGGCAATAAGATGAGAGAAAGTAGACTTAAATGAGCTGACCATGTGTATGTGTAGCGTTGACCTAAAAGACCGGTTAGGAAGAGTGATTTATTTGTAGTAGAAGGCTCTAATAGGACATAGATGGAATTATTGAGAAGAGATATGGTAACTGATCATCTGATTGAGGATATGGCCTTTGATAGAGCGGATGACTGAACAAGATTTCCGTAAATGACCCGAAATAGTTAGGATAAGGCTTGGATGATAATAATGATGATGTTTTTGATTTTGCAAAATTTGATTAAAATGTGTGCGGGACTATAGATGAGTCTCAATTTGCAAAATTTGGGGCAAGGAAGTGTCTTTAAAGTAATTGCTATGCATACTAGGGCTTTACAAATTGGAAATTACTAGCAATATAACATGCATTTTTAGCTGTTGTATTATTTTTTCAGGTAAAGATAATATATTGTTAAAAATTATTGTCAAAGAGAGATTCATAGCGTTATTTTTTATTTAAATTCTTGTGTACTAATAAAATTGTAAAAAGTTTGACAAACGCTTTTAATATGAGCATTATGTCATGGTTACGAATGTATTATAATTAAATATGAAGTTCTTGTAATCTAATAAGTTGTTAAAGGTAAAGAGAATCTAGGTTTGTCGCTACCCTCTCTCTCTCTCTCTTTTCTACTTTCTATATATTCAATATTAATACCCCGATGAATCGAACTCATGAATTTCCTTCCGTTTTTCTTCTTTTATTCCTTTTTTCTTATTTTCCCTTCTCTTCACTTTTTGTAAAGCTACCAAGAAAAAAGGAAAAATTACATACATATCCATTATAGTTTCCGTTATTACGGCTCTACCGAATAGTTTCCGTTATTACCACATGTCTGTTTTTTCATATCAAAACGAAAATGTTAAAAAAAGATGACTTTACCCTTTTTCTGTTATTCAAGAACCCAAAAATGTTTTCTCTCTCTTGTGACGTATTTTCTCTACCTTTCTGAAGCCATAGTTATCGGATAAAGTCAAAGAGGAACAACTAGTTTGAGCCCCTAAATTTAAGAGAAATATTAGGGATTATGAGATTAGAAGATTAGAAGAAATCTTGTGGCATATTCTCTCTCTCTACCTCCTTGAAGCCATGGTTATCTGATAAAATCAAGGGGGAACAACAAGTTTGAGCCCCTAAATTTAAGAAAAATCTCAAGGATCGTGAACTTACCCAAAAAACAAAAAAAAAAAACTGGGTGAAGGGGCGAGAGAGTTTTTTTTAAAAAAAACCATTTTTACCCATGTAATGTAGAGACAGAAGTAGAGAGAGGATACGTAGACCCAAAAGAGAGAAAAAAAATTTCGATTCTTAAAGAACCGAAAATTTTAAATTTTCAGTTGTTCAAAAACCGAAATTATCCCATTTTCGGTAGTTGAACAACTGAAAATACTTTGAATCCGGTTGTTCAACAACAGAAAAAAGGTAAAGTCGTTTTTTTTTTAAATTTTCATTTTGATATAAAAAAGGACACAGTGGTAATAACATAAACTATTCGGTAGAGTCGTAATAACGGAAACTATAACGAATATGTATGTAATTTTCCCAAAAAAAAAACCCATGAATTTCCTTCAATTTCTCTTCTTTTTTTTGTTTTTTCCCGCAATTACCCTGCCTCTTCAGTTTTTGTAAAGCTACCAACTTTACTTCTTTTTTTTTTTTTTTTTCCTGCAATTACCCTACCTCTTTAGTTTTTTGCAGCGTTTAAAAAATCGCCGAGTCGAACCGGACTCGCCCGGTTCGACTCGGATTTCACGAAAATGGACCGGATCGTTTCAAGAATCGGGAATCGTCCGGTTCTAGAGAGAACCGGACGATTCCGCACAGTGACTCGCCGATTCACTGTGCGGAATCGGCGAGTCCGTGAAGAACACGGGTTGCACAGTGTTCTTCACGGATTCTTTCAAATTTGTCATTTTTTGATCATTTTTTTTGTTTTTTTTGGCATGTGATCTGATTTTCAGGCTGTAAACAGCTTTATTCAGCTTTTTCAAGAATTAAATGGTGGAAAAATTGGTTGTTTTTTTATCACAAAAATTTCGGAGTTTAGGGTTTCCGCCTTTTCTGAAATTTCATGCCAAATAGGGCATGAATCTTTCAAAATTTGTAGGCATTTCGATCTTAAAGCTCTGAATCAAAACCTTTTGTTACTAATTTGTGATAATCGTTGAGAAAAACTGAGTTTTTTGGAGATTGAAGGCTTCGGTTCACAAAAACAGGTAAGAACTTTGGGTTTTTTTTTTTTTCCGCCATTTGATTTATTTCACGGCATATTTTGAACAAAATGAGTTCAATAATTAGGGTTTTTAATCTTTATTGTGTCTAGTATGATTTAAAATTTTCAATTTTACGTAATATAGTCAATTACAGGAAGAAATTTGATATGAACAGTGAGATGTCTGCGGAACCAAATTCCGCTGTTTTTTTTTTTTTTTTTTTCCGCCTTTTGATTTTGTTTTCATGATATATTAGAAATAATATGTTAGAAATTTAGGTTTTTGATTCCTTATATTGTTTTTTATCAGAAAATATACTCAATTGGATGTAATTTATTCACTTAGAGGTGAATTTTACAGTTAAAATCGCTTATGTAAAACGAACTCTGTGAAGAACAATTTTTATTTTTTTTATTTTTTTTTTATTGTAGCCCATGATAGAATTTTTTGTAATCCATGATCGAATTTTTTGTAATCCATGATCGAAATGTTTGTTTTTTTTTCTTGTAATCCATGATCGAATTTTATTTTTTATTTTTTATTTTTGTAACCCATGATAGAATTTTTTGTAATCCATGATCGAATGTTTTGTAATCCATGATCGAAATGTTTTTTTTTTTTTGTAATCCATGATTGAATTTTTTGTTTTTTGTTTTTTTTGTAACCCATGATAGAGTTTTTTGTAATCTATGATTGAATTTTTTGTTATCCATGATGTAAATGTTTTTTTCTTTTTTTGTAATCCACGATCGAATTTTTTGTTTTTTTTGTTTTTTGTAATCCATGATCGAATTTTATGTAATCCATGATTGAATTTTTTGTAATCCATGATAGAATTTTCTGTAATCCATGATTGACTTTTTTGTAATCCATGATCGAAATGTTTGTTTTTTTTACTTGTAATCCATGATCGAATTTTTTGTTTTTTTTTGTTTTGTAACCCATGATTGAATTTTTTGTAATCCATGATCGAATTGTTTTTTTCTGTTCTTGTAATCCACGATCGAATTTTATGTTTTTTTATGTTTTTTTTTTTTTTTTGTAATCCATGATCGAATTTTATGTAATCCATGATTGAATTTTTTGTAATCTATGATCGAATTTTTTGTAATCCATGATTGAATTTTTTGTAATCCATGATCGAATTTTTTGTAATCCATGATCGAATTTTTTGTAATCCATGATCGATTTTTTAGAAAATTTATGATTTTTTTTTTTTAATCCATGATCGAACTTTTTGAAAATTTGTTAATTTTTTTTTTTAATCCATGATCGAATTTTTTGAAAATTTGCTGTACTTTTTTTTTTTATTTCTTTTTATCCATGATCGAATTTTTTGAAAAATGATGATTTTTCGAAAAGATGTGAAAATCGTGATAAAGTTTTGATTATCATGATGTATTAAACATTTAAATCCAATTTTTAATTTTTATTGTTTGAGTTTGCTGTAAATTTTTTTTTTTTTTTTCCATGATCGAATTTTTTGAAAAATGATGATTTTCCAAAAAGATGTGAAAATCGTGACAAGGTTTTAATTATCATGAGGTATTAAACCATATTTTAAATTTTTATTGTTAAAGTTTTTGTTGAAAAAATTGTATGTTGATGGATTATTTATGCAAAAAAATGCATGTTATTATATTTTCAATATAAAACTGTATTTTTTTTATCTGTTGTTCATGGATTTTTTAGTTGGAATGACTGATGTTAGCCGGCTCTTTGAAGAATTGTTTTTATTATTAATTTTTTAATGCAAAAAATGTATGTTCTTGATAATTGAGTTGTAGCCATGTTTGGAGCTTGCATTTTGTATTATTCTAAATGTTTGTAATTGATATGTACGAAAATATTATTGTCCTTTTGCAATAACAAATAACAACGAATATGACTACATGAACTACCGCAACATATTATCACTACATATGGTGATTATTTTTCTTTTTGAACTGTCAGGTTAATTTAAACTTTTTACATCTTAAAACAGTTGAATCATGTCAAGATCTACAGAAGACCCTGCATGGCAACATGCAGAGGAAGAACATATCAATATTCGCATATTCATTCAAAAACATGAAAATTCTTAATGGAGTATCCTCATTTTTTATTGAATTCCTAAAAAACAATATTTATAATGAATTTTAATAATTTTTTCGGATTTTTTTGAAGCTTTATTTTGACCGATTCACCCGATACCGATCCGGATCGCCGATTCACCGATCCGGATCGCCGATTCGCCGATCCGGATCGATTTTTGGAAAGCCCGATCCGGGTCACCGATCCGATTTTTAAACCATTGGTTTTTTGTAAAGCTACCAAAAAAAAAGCCACCTTGTAGGACATGCAATATTTTAAGTTTTGTATATTCACAAGGTTCATGAGAAGATGTCCAACTGGGCAAGTTTGTCCTTTGAAAAATCGGCTATCTGATCCGGAATCGGATGATTCGGATAGGGTATCGTTCAAACCGTTCCGAATCCAAAAAAAAAAGGGATTCCCATTTTATTATTAAAAAACCTTTAAAATCGCGAGACTGATGTCGCATAATTTGGACCCTGCACTTCACCCCAGAATTGTCGCATACTGATGTCGCATAATTTGGACCCTGCACTTCACCCAGAATTGTCTTGAGTGGACGTTGCGAATTTGCTTGAGTGAAACTTGCACTTCACCCCAGAATTTGTTTGAGTGGACCTTGCATTTCACCCCACATCACAGAGTTTGCCTGCATGGACCTTGCACTTCACCCCACTCCCCAACAGCTAGTTGACCCCACTCCCCAACAGCTAGTTGGCATTAACGTTGTTGCAGCTCATTTTATATAGCTTTTGTGTCCCACATCTCTTCGATGTGGAACAATTCTCATAACTCAATTCTTGCATTGAATTAGCATATCGATTAATAAGGTAGGGATGGTTGTGCCATCAATAAGAGGGGTATGTGCCCGGTATTAAATTACATGATAAAAAGTAGAAATAAAATTATTAAAAATAATAATTGGGTGATAGGGCCCATCACCTCTATCTTTTACCAAAAAATTTAAATTTACTTGCCAAAAAATCAAAATAAAGAGATAATACTATTAGGCTATTATCTCATAAGATTATTTCATTATATAATTAATATTAGACTATTAGCTAATTAGAATTTTTTTAAAAAAATAGTACTAGTTCATAGGATATTAATAAAAACAAACAATAATACTAATATTAGTTTATTGAATGTTAAAAAAATTATTAGTTTATGCAATATTTTAAGAGAAAAAAATAACACTAACTTATACCACTTAAGAATTTATTTTAAAGTTACTTTATCAATTACTCCACATAGCAAGTATGAATTTATTTATTTATTTTTTAATTTTATTAAAATATGATAGTAAATTTATATTTTTTAAATTTTATATTTCTATCCAAACTAATTCTTATATATTCGATTTATTTATTTGTGAGAGTCATACTCTTGTTTTTTAGATCACGTTTATTATAATATTGTAATTAATAATTATACTGATTATAATGATAACCAAGTCTTCTATTTTATTTATTAATTTATTTACATTATAAATTATGAAATGTCTTATTGTTTATTGTAGTTATAAATTAGATTTTTTAAATTAAATGATATTATAAGATAAATTTCAAGTTTATTCTTATTTGTATAGTAAAATGATGATAAAATAATAATATACAAACCAATAATTCTAATTTCAATGTATAATATTGTATTTAGTTAGGTTTTAATAAATGTTTGATGAGAATCTTCATACAGGGAAAGAACATCTCAATATTCACATATTAATGCAAAAAACTAAAAGTTATTAATGTAGTACTCTCATTTCTTATTGGATTTCTAAAAAAAAATATTTATAATAATTTTTTATAATTTTTTTTTAATTTTTTAAATTTTTTTTAAGGGCAAATTCGACCGATTCCCGATCCGAAACGTCGATTCACCGATCCGAATGAGTTTTTGGAGTGCCTAATCCAACGCATTGATCCGTTTTTTTAAACCACTGTCGATATCTAAGCTGGACTACTTGCAAGATTTTAAAGAACTTTCATACATAATTTGTTAAGTCCATGGAACAATTATGATTTTAAGGTAATTTCTTGATGGTAATATAGTTGCTTCTTTCTCTATAAGTACAAGGCTTTAAACAATCAAATTAAAGCGCATCTAACAAATTTCACTAGAAGAGGTTTTGTTTTGATGCCCAAATATCTTCAAATTGATATCTCGACCTCAAGATGCATGGACATAAGAAAAAAATGGATTTCAAGTTGTGAAAATAGTGCATTTTGTTATGTACTTTTAAATTGTCAATTTTCAAGTTTTCGCTCGATCTACACTATTTTTTAAGCTTTAAAATTTATAATTAATGATAAAAATATATTTTAAAGCTATCACATAGATTTCTAGTATTGAAACCACATTTCTCGACACTATTTGAAGGTGAACTTTGCTTTTATTGTTTATAGTCTCGGCTCTATAAAAACCATATTGGTATAACCATCGTAAGTTTTATATACTTGGCTACATGGTTGCCTCACAACTTTAAACTTGAAGTAACTAATCCCTTGGACAAGTAGACCATTAGAAGGATAAATGCATGGTTTTCATGGATTATTAAGAAGTCGAGGTGAGGTCCCTTACTTTAATAACAAGCCCTTTTTAAAAATTAAAAAATAAAAAATTCTGCAGTACATATGATTTCTTAAGCAAACACCACTAGGGTCTCATTTAGGACCTAATGTTTTTGAAATTTTTTTGCATTTTAAAGTAAACAAATTGTTTTTATTTGTTTGATTTAGATTGTCTAATGTTTATCTCGAAGGCTTACAATATATTATATTTTAATATTGGGTTTTGTTAGGCTACACCACTTGATGGTGTAGACCTTTAAAGTACTCAATATTTTTAGACAATTAAATACCCTTGAATTGTAATACAAAATTTTTCAAATAAAAACATTTTTTATCATTTAGAATGGAAGAATGGATATTTTTTTATAAAAAGATAATGGTATTCTATTAGCAGGTCACACACCATATGGATGGTGTCATTCTAGAAAAAACACCTAAAGTTAAAACATTGTTTAGAAGATCACCTTGGCCAAGATGCGAGTTATTCGGCTAAGCCCGGGTGGACTCGGTCGAGTCTTGTACAAGGCGAAAAAGCAGAAGAAAAATAAAGAAATGGTCTTTAGATGTTCTTTGGATCATCCATTTCAAATTTTATATATCTGAATATAAGCATCATGTTTTGGAACTTCATATTCTACAGTAACGTGCAGAAATGGATTTTTTGCCCTCAAGAGATTTTTTGTGGTTTCTGGTCAAGTTTTGAGGTGAGACATTACCTTTACCTATAAAAGAAAGGGAAAATTACAGTCAAAATTTGAAAGGCAACTGCTAATTTCTTTCATTCATCCATTCAAATAGAACTATATCTACATCAAGGTCTATGGAGAGGCACTTTTAAGGGAAAAAGATATGAACAAAACCGAGCAATACACCTCTCTCTCTAATAGCTCCCGCCTCCTCCGCAGCCACCGCATCCTCCATGGCCACCGCCTCCTCCATGGCCACCACCACCGCCACCGTCTCCGCCTCCTCCATGGCCACCGCCACTGCCGCCTCCACCATCGCTGTTTCCAATACCATCACCAGCACCACTAGCAACAATTTCATAAATAGGAATAGCCTGATAGATTCCATGGCTGCTAGAACCACTACCACCAACATAGTCTCAGCTACCGCCGCTACTTCTGGCATCGCTCTTTTTTGAGGCATTTTCTTTTCGATTGCCATTTTTCGAGCCTTCTGCACATGCAAAGATAGCAATGCACATAATGGAAAGGATTACTGCCGCCATGAAAATACTGAAAGAGCCTCCAGAGAAGCAATGGTCGAGTCCTTCTAAGAGCCCAGCCATCTCTCTATGGATGATGCTTGATGAACCACTATCCTATTGGTGATCTCTCTATGGATGAAATTCAACTCACATGTAGCACCTACCTTTCATATCTTCAATTCATCCACTGGGCCATCGAGCATATTTGAGAAAATTATAAGGGCACTTTCCTCACCCTCGCTGTCATTACTATTTCTCTTGAAACTGTACAAATGCAATTCCTAGTTTATTGGAACTATTCTATTACTATCTTTTTGGCTTAGGTATCTTTCTATTAAACTTTCCCTCTCTTTTTTTTTTTTTTTTACATGTACTAGGGATAGATACAACTTACATGAGGGAATCTACATTATAGAGATCACAAGAGAATCCAAATCCACTCCCTTTTAAGTTGCCAAGTATAACGTTGTTCTTTCTTTCTATTCAACTATTATCATTTTTTAGCCTTTCTTGTGTTATGTTATCAACAACTTACCATGAGAGAAGAGCTTCATTGTGTTGTCATGTTACCAACAACTTACCGTTAGGGATTCCATTGCATTACAGCACTTGCTGTCATGTTGGTTGAGCATTGGGCCTCTTCAAGAACATTCATGCCATTTTATTTCTCTTCCTTTTATAGTTTTGCATTTGCATGGGTCTTTACTACATTTCCAGAAGTTAGAAAATGCCAAACTTTGTTTTGAGATAATCCCTTTTATTAGTATTTAGTGGGAGTATATATTCATTTACTCCTATAGACGAAATTTACCCTAGGGAAAATATCTCCATAAACATGGGATTTATATCTTCTAACCCCATAATAACTTTACCTACATTAATTCTACTTTTTAACCCAAACAAATTGTAGAAAGACAGCCATTTCTAAACCCCATCCACTCTCTTCACATGATATTCCCCTAATTTTTCTCACCCACGTGACTCTCCCCAAACCCCTTCTCTGTTCACTATATTTTCCCCAACCCAACCCCTTCTCTCTCTCTTTCTCTCTCTCTCTCCCCATATCTCTCACGCTCTCCCCAATAACTTTCTCATGAAAAGAAATAGTGGATGGGGTTTAGAAATAGTTGTCTATTTATAATTTGTTTGTATTAAAAAAATAAGATTTAAGTGGGTAAATTTAATCTAGAGGGTTAGAAGATATAAAATCTAGAATATGTATGCCCCAAGATATGTTATGAGACCTTGGGTCTATGAAGATAAAAACCTAAAAATAAGGGGTATGGAGATATTTTTCCTATTTTTTTAATCTCAAATTGTGGAGACGTGATCTCTAGAATCCTGCAAACAACCTCAAAAAATAAAAAATAATCTCTCTTGACGTGCCTAAAAAAAATATATCACACCGGAATAATCCAATTTCTGAAGGGAATGATGTAGATGTTTATGAACTCAAAATCTACATTTTTTCTCTTTGAAAATAATCATCTAGTTGTAATTAGATGGATCTTAAAACTTCAAATAACAATAAAAAAAAAAACTCCCACGTTAGTGTTTTGTCCGAGGGAGTAAATGCATAATATGCTCCAGATTGAGCATAATATATACGCTCTATATATATTAAAAAGTTAACCTTTATTCCCAAAACAAATATTTATACATTAATGGTTTTATCTCACTATTTGACATAGCTTGATATGTTGGTTCCTCTGCTTTCCCAAATAAGAAGGAATTGCAGTAACCCACCCTACATACATATAGTTTATTGTCCGAAACCAACTCACCTCACCCCAGTCAATGAAAATAAAAGAGTCTTCCTCAATAAATGTAAATTTTGCTCCTGCGGGATCACATATTTACTCGCCAAATTAATGATGTTTTGTCATATGCTTCAAGAAATTGGATGCTCATGTCATTGTTTCAAAAAATGATAAGAAACTATGCGTAGTAGAAGTTAACGCTATGTCCAATTCGAGCCAGGTTCAAAGCCATGGGCTTTGAATTTTGGAGGAGCAACAACCACTTAAGAAGAAGATACAGGAACCACATATATGGGGAAAAGGTTTATATAAGTTAACACCTTAAAATGTAGAATTAACGTGCACCTAAAAAACTCCCTTGAAAAACGATATTTTAAGGTTGGAAATATATGTGATTGATCATCTTAACATCGAGATGCATGGATAATGAGAAATGAAGTCCTAAAAATAATACATCTTGCAATACATTATCTGAAATTGTCGATTTTCAAGATTTTTCATGAGTTTGTAGATCTGATTGATATGAACCATTTTTCAAATTTAAAATTTTATAACCATAGATGAAACTAGATTCTCTCACCATCCTAAGAATTTTTTACGCCAAAATTGCATCTTATGACAAAGCTTGGAGGTACATACTTTAATTATTTAAGGTTGCTGGAAGCCACACCCATACTTGAAACAAAAGAATTCAAATCATAATACAAGCATGATATACTAAGCCTAAAAGAGCAACACCTCATAAGAACACAGTATTCATAGTTATTGTCTATGGGCATGACAAAGTAAAATACACAATACTAATGAGAGTCATAGATTTTGGGATGTGAGTCAACCTCTCTAACCGTCTATGATACCCTAACAACCATCCTCTCCTTGCCTACATCACCATTGATCTTCCTTCTTTTCCATCTGGTAATCACTACTCGTCAGAACGAAATAGAGATGCAATAGCTACATTCCCATAAAGAAATGCAAGGGTTTCTCTAAAAGGGGATGCTTTCTAAAATCTCCTTGGTAATTGCTTGAGGAGGCACTGTTGCATTGTTTCTCTCCCTTAAAAGCTCACTTCTCTCTTTTTTGGGGCCTCGCCACGGCCTCTCTCTAGAGGAAGCCCACCTTTGCCATTTAGTGAACCACCATACATTGTGTTTCTGTCCCTTCTCTTATTTATGTTGCAGCCGATGGGCATACCCCACTCTAGGAAAACATCCCATCGAAGTCACATCTACCTCAAAATCTAAGAGACAAATGATAAGGCTAAGAGTACTAATCTTGTTGGATTTTGCTACCTCAAAATCTAAGAGACAAATGATAAGGCTAAGAGTACTAATCTTGTTGGATTTTGCTTATTGAATTTTATGTTAACAAAACTTATTTGTATTGTGATTTCTTTGGACCGCATAATTACTATCATGAATTGTCGGGCCTGGATTTATCGTCGCTCTGGCTCCCTCGGAGATCCGGGTTCAATGAACCCCCTCTCGAACAGTAAAAGGATATTAAGGCGGGGATTTTAAAGCGGTAAAAAGGTGGACTCGAATACCTACCTCACCGGTTGAGTTCGTGGGACGCGTCCGGGCCTTAGCCCTCTTAGATCATTTCGAAAACCCACCGGCTGTCCAGCAGCGCCATTTGAATTCAGCCCCCTCAGAAATCGATATCTCACTCAGACTCTCACTAAAAATGGCTTTATAGAGTTCTCGCTTATGGTAACCTCCTCCTAGTTGATACGTGCAATAGGGATGCTAGTTTTGAGGGTTAGAGTGATAGAGAAGAAGAAAAGATAGAAAAATAAAGAGAAAGAAGATAAAAATGAGGATGAATTGATGTAAGTTTAGTTTAAAAAGAAAAAAAAGATGAGATAGAATAAGAACGAGAATGACCCAAGAATTAGGTAGCCACCCAATGTAACCTCTCTCAAGAGGTATTACCGGAGACAAAGGCAAGGTACTAGGCTCATAGCCTTGATAACCGGAGGGTTCGGGAAGTGAAGTCACGGGACTTAGCCTGTGACTATGTCACTAGCCCAAAGAGCCTCCTTAAAGTAACTCAAAGAGAGAGAGAGAGAGAGAGAGAGAGAGAAGAGAAGAGAAGAGAAAATGAGAGAGATAGAAATCTCTCTTACAACTCAAACACTCTCACAATCCAATCACTATGTAAACTGGCGTTTGGAGTAGTCCGAGAGTAAAAACTCTTTAAGGAAACTATATCAGGAAGACCCTAGCTCGAATGATTGAGTGCAAGAGAAGAGGGAGTGAATAGAGAGAATAAGAAAAAAAATAATGAGATGAAAGAGAGAGAGAGAGAGAGGGAATAAGGAGTGAGAGTAGATGAGAGAGGGGAGGAGCAGAAGAGAGAGAGAGCTAGAGAGAATGAGGGAGACGAACCTGCCCTTAGCAAGGGTCCATGGTGGTGAGAGAGAGAGGGAGAGAGAAGAGCAGAAGATGGACCTGCCCTGGCACGGGTATGTGACGAGGGGTTGGAGAGAGAGAGAGACCCGCCTTGGTGTGGGTCCGTGACGTAGAGTGAGAGGGGAGAGAGAGAGAGCGAAATAGAAAGAGAGAGACGAACCCGCCCTTGGTGCGGGTCTGTGACAGAGAGTGAGAGGGGGAGAGAGAGAACGAGAGAGAAAGAGAGACGGATCCCCCCTTGGTGCAGGTCCATGATGGAGAGTGAGGGGGCAAAGAGAGAGAGAGAGAGAGAGAGAGAGAGAGAGAGAGAAAGGGAGGGAGGGCTCGGACCCGCTATGGGTCCGAGTGGGAGAGAGAGAGAGAGAGAAAGAAAGGGAGATGGCTCGGACCTGCTGTGGGTCTGAGTGGGAGAGAGAAAGGGGAGAGGAGAGAGAGTGGATCAAAGCGGCTCGGGTTTAGTGCCTTTAACGGTCCCTTTGAGCGCTCCTTAAAGAGAGGGCTTGGCCTTTAGGCTAGGGGTTAAGGTCTAGGTTCTAATTGGATGACCTAGGTGGGTTTGGATGGCGTAGGGTGTTAGGTAGTCTAGGGTGTATGGTATGCTAAGGAGTATGGTAGGCTAGGGTGTGGTAGGCTAGGGTGTATGGTATGGGAGTAGGAAGTTCTAGGGAGTAGGGTATTCTAGGGAGTGGGGAGCTAAAGGTTCTAGGAAATGGGAAGTTTGGGGTTCTAAGAAGTGAGGGGTACCAAGGATAGTTTTTTTCTAATAATTGTTTCTCTCTCGTCCTTTCTTGAGTTAGAATATGAGTTAGAAGCAAGAGAAGAAGCCCAAAATCTCTTTAAATTCTCAAGCTTTTCTAATACGTTCCAAAATTCTCAAGAAGCCCCTATTACAAATGACTTAACTTGTTTATATACAACATCCCCTAACATGAGTGGATGCTCAAAAACCACTAAAAGTGTTAGAAATTACACATTTAATAGAATAAAATAATAATTCCGTTTCTAGAAATAATAACAAATTTGCCCCTAAGCACTTTTTATGAAATGACAAAATCATCCTTTATTGAGGGGCCTTTTACCATTGCTAGGTCTCGGGAGCTTTTTCGGACACTTTCGATGACAATTCGGACGATCAAACGTCGTAGAATTCTTGCTTGCATTATTATGCACGTTTTGATACTCATTAATCAACCTGAATCGGAGTTTTGATCCTAAAATCTGACCAAATTCATAAACTTTCAATTTTCAACCACCGATTTAGCACAAACTGCGAGAGGAGTCGGTAAGTGGATCCCTCTTGGTGGTGGGAAGCTGTTTCGAGAGATCTTTTTTATCACAAATTAAAGAGAACTATATCATGATCATTTTGTGATAAAATTCATCCATTTTGGTTTCCGTTTGACTGCATTCCAAATTAGGGAGGTCACCGAAAAATGAGATTTTGGCAACCAGAAAATGTGCCTTATTTAGCCTCAAAATTCAGTGTCATTCGGCCTCTGATCACGCACAAAAATTATATCAAACTGAAGCCTTTCGAAGCACGGTCCCAACAAACTCATAGTTGTGACGATCCGACATCGGGATGTCAAGCTATAGCCTCTAGAAGGATGATTTCACTTTTTTAAATCTGAAATTTTAAGTTTCGAGCCATCTTCTCTCTAAGAATACTCTCGTTTCAGATCACTCTATGATGCATGTCATATGCCAAAACGAGCGTCTTAACGAGATCTAGCTCGTGCCTGAATTTGAGAGTAATTGGATTCAAAATAAGCAAGTTATGAGCATTTTAAATTCATCCGGAAATGAGAAAACACAGTCTCCATTGTTCATCGAGGCTGCACTGCAATAGTGTACAATACACCATTTTTTTTGGGTAGTTAGGCCAAGAATGGTCATAAAGGGTCCCATTGGGCCAAAAATTGGTATTTGGGGATTTTTCGACGTTTTGGATCTGATGGCGGTGGTCTGGTGTTCATCTGAGACTCTAAAAATATGGATGTAGTTATATGGTCCATTTTCAGCATGATAGGAACTAGATTTGTAAAACTGAGTTTCATCCTGATTGACTCAAAACTTGTCGGAACACGACAAAACTTTACGGGTGTCCATTGGGAATTCAAAACTACCCACTCATGCATTTTGAGTCTGATCTGACACTTGTTTTGATGTTACCCAAAATATGCTTATTTCTTCAGTGCTCCCACGGTTTTAGTGGCGTTTTATGACACCGGCAGGACCAGTTTGCTACTGGCTCTCTCCATATGCGCCCTGGGGATACAAGTACATCAAAAATGATGTATAACATGGACCCCACCAATCTTCATCTTGATATTTAAATTATTTGTTTGTCATGCCAACATCCATCGAGTAGCTTTATGACTTCTTCATTTTTGTCAATAAAACCCTTTGTCGTCCTTATTGAAGAAGAATTGCTCAGCATCGTATTTCTCTGCCCCTATAAAACACATGTGATTAACATGAGACGATGCCATATACATTGATCCATTTTTAAGCTTTAATAGGATATTGAAGTTGAGAGAAAGCCTAGTGACACTAGAGGTAAAACCCAGTGGTATGTTTTGGATTCCTTGTCAGAATTGTTTTTCTATAGTATAGATATACAAAGTTTATTTAATTTCAAAATATCTTTTATCAAATTATAGGAATGCTTCGATGACATCCTATCACGTGAGTCATTAGTGGACTAGTGACAGGTTTAGCTCAGCTCAGTACATATAATCTCCTATTTGGTGAGAACTTGATAATCCTAATTAGTTGCACTTAAGATAATTAAGGTATAAGTTTCACTTGGATCTCACAAATATCAGAATGAATAATAGACAATTAATCATAAGATCTAGCTACCTTACCAAAGGGTTTTCTACTCATTTTTTCAGATAAACATGGTTCACAATTAAGGGTTTCTATTTTCTTTAGGAAAATATCAATATCAATCTCAATCTTACATAATATAGGATTTCTTTATGTGTATGATTTTGGATATCACCATCCAACAATTCCACCTTGATATAAAAATCATATGCTCACCATACCAACATCCATTGGATAGCTTTTTAAATTCTTCATATTTTGCTAAATATATTCATTTATCATTCTTGTAGAAAAAATAATGATTTCCATCATATTGCTCCACCTCAAATAAACACTAGCATACTTTGTCATGTACTTTTCTTCAACCAAATATACAACCACTAGCCTTGTAGTAAACTATATGCTCTGATACCACTTGTTAGGATTTAATGGCCCCTTTAGATACAGAAACAAGAATCCTAAAAGTTGGATTCCACCAAGATTATATACTTATCCAGTTAGAAATAAAATAAGCAAGAGTATGAGCTGTAATACGATAAATAAATCATAAAACACACACACCACAAATAGCACAAAGATTTACGTGGTTCATTCAAAAAGGGTTACATCCAAGGGTACGATAAACTAAAATCCACTTATACCAATGAAAGTTACATTATAGATTTTGGGACGTAGAGTTATCTTTTTTAATCCTTGACAAAACCCAGTCAAGCAAACCTTTTTAAACTTGCTCTCTTGATTGACACTACCGCCGATCTCTCATCTCTAGAGGAAGCCCCTCTTTCTCATATGGTAACCCAAATAGGGCACACATATTCTTTACAAGAAACTAGTCTCTCAACCTACAGGAAGCACCATCTTTACAAGAAACCAGTCTCTCAAGCTACAGGATGCACCATCACAGTGTTTCTCTCCACATGAAGCTCTCTTCTCTTTAAATGAGCTTTCTTCTCTTTAAGGAGATGTCTTGCTTCTCATGCACATGATGCCCCTACCTCTCTCTCTAAAGGAAGCCACCTAGCCTGGCCTCTCATGCATAGGACACCACTGCCTTTCTCTCTAGAGGAAACCACATTTCTCATATGGTGACACAAATAGAGCACACATATTCTTTCTTATTTATTACATAGATCTCTAGAACGTAGAGATAAACCTAAGAGTCCTAACCTTTTTAAATTTCTATTAGCTTTAAAAAAACTTATCAATATGAATCCCAATCCCACATAATATGGGATTTTCTTATTTTAGATATCACCATATCAAACAATACGTTAGTGCTCCTTTCTTCCAAAATCATTAAGTAACTTTATTTGCCCCTTTAAGTGTCACATATTTTCTTGCCATGCTTGGACTGCTTTCAATTTTTGTTCTAGGCATTTCAATTGCCTAGCCAATTTCGTGGGAAGGTTTCATTCGTTTGTTTCAATTTTAGTTTACATTATGATTTCACAACAATAACAAAAATATCGAGAGATGTAATTCATGAAGATTTATTAAATTTCTTGCGATTTCTCTCAATAAGGGCCTTTTAAATAATGGGAAAAGTTTCTATACTTTTCCTACTATATAGAAGTTTTATATTTCCCCCATTCAGTCGTCCAATTTAGATCAAATAAGCTATTGACCGTTGATCTAGATCCGACGTTTCAAAGTATTTTATTTTTAAAATTCCACAAATTATATGAATATGAAATTTGATACGTGTCATCATCTCAATGGGGTGCACCTAAAAAAAATATTTCTAATAAAATAAATGACCAAAATACCCCTAAAATTTTTAGGGCTATTGTGGTTATTTTTATTTTATTGAAAATATTTTTTTGTATATTATCGGAATTTAAAAAAAGAGTAGACGTCCAAAATAAAGTGTCAAAATGTTTTGTAAAAAAATTAAAAGTAAACATAGAGACATGATATTGTAATTGGATTCATTTCAGCCGTTCATTCAGATATAATGGCTGAATAAGCAGAAGGATATGACTACTATAAATTAGGGAAAGTATAGAAAGGTTCTCCTTAAATAATATATCAAATTCAATATATACAGAAATAAATAACATTAGATACACATAAAAACCAGAAGGTACATATTGTCAAGAAAAAACAAAGGTATCTTTGGCAGTTTATGCCCTCCAACTGAATGATATACAATGGTTGCTCACGGTGCTCACGATCCTTTTTTTATGTTTTTCTTTTTCTCAGCCCTTGAAGAGCGGATTTTCTCCATCCCTGATCATGTTCCCTCACACATGCACACGAATACAGACGGAGATTTTCCAACTTTAACAAATTCATCCGCAGCCACCACCTCCTCCACCACCGCCGCAGCCACCACCGCCGTCGCCACCACCGCCGCAGCCACCACCGCCGCCGCCCCAACCACCACCGCCACAACCACCACCATGCTGACGGGGGTTTTGATCGCCTTTTTCCATACCATCGGCACATGTAAAAACAGCGATGGATATCATGGCAAGGGCGAATCCTACCATGAAAATACCGAAGAAACCATTGAAGCAGACATTGCAGCAGCCGCTCAGATCCTGTAAGAACCTTGCCATCTCTGTGGCTTTAAACTGAGATCGATGGTGTAAAATCTATGATTCCTCTTCTTCAAATGTCCTCTTGCTACCTTTAATAGTCTGAGAAGATACATCCCCCGTGTGAAAGCTCATCCAATGGTTAACAAAGAAGCTTGGCTGGGTTTTAGGCCTCCATAAATGACATGGACGGTGTTGATGTGGGTCCAAATGATGTGAACGCGCATATGCAATATGGTCCCCCTTTATATTGATCATAGTTGTGTGTAGTCAATGAATGCCTTTACAGCTGGTGGAATGGCTGGGATGGATTTACTCCAGGCAACTGGCAACGGCATTTGAGAGAGAGACTTTAGAGGGAAGGTGACAGAGGGAAAGAGACTCCTTAAAAAGATAGAGAGAGAAAGTACTTACAAATATCTTTTAAAGATGACTTTCTAGACAACCTCTTCTCGACTATGCTCTTGAGGGAGCATAGGATATATTCTCTCATTTGTTCCTGGCATAAGTAAAGTCAAAACAAAAAGCGAGGACACCAAGTGACATGGCTTCTGATCATATGGGGCAAGGTCTAAAAATACCGGGTTTTAGAATTTCGGATCGTCAAACAATTTGAGTAGGAAATGTCTTCTCGGCAATGAATCGCATATTCCAACTGCTTTTTTTCTACCTTTAATAGAAAAAATGATATAACAAAGAAAAGTAAGAGATATTTATACCAATTTTTTATTTCAAAGGTATTTTTGTTATGTTTAGTAATTACTTTTTTTTATATTTTATTTTGGTATGAGTTTATTAGAAGTGCACACACCTCAAATTCCAAACAAAAAATATTAAAATTTAAGTACCATTTGATAATACCTCTCTTGAAAAATTCTTCCAACATTAAGAGCAAATTGCACTTAACCAAATACTAGAATCTCTGAGAAAAAACCATGAGGATAATCATCGGGCCCCAAGGTCTTGTCTTCAAAGAGCTGAAAACTACTAGCCTAAGTTCTTCCTTAGAGACATCAACTTCCAACTATGTCGCTAGATACTCTGGTAATGATTTGAAAGGAGAATTGGAGAAGTCCCCCTTAAATTTCTTGTCACTAAAAAAAACATATTCAAACTATTCAATAATCACACTCTCCCACCCATCCTGATCCTCATCTCCAATACCTTCAAAATCAACACCGAAATATCATTATTCTCCTTCTCACACTTATAATAGCTTGGAAGAACTTAGTATTAGAGTCACCTTCCTTCAACCATTTTATCATTGATCTTTGGCTCCAATAAATCTCCTTTATTCTAAAATATTCATGCAAGGTATTCATTGTTGCTCTCTACTTCTTATTTTATATTAATGACCAAATGCTCTTGTACCTCCTAGTCCAAGGCCTAGATTCTTTGAAGTGTTTCATCAATCTGATTTTGTATTTTCCAAAAAAAATTAGATATTTGATATCCATACCAATCAATGACAACAGTATAAACCATGTTTGTTAATCATCTTGACAACCTCATTCTCCTCCAACCATCCCACCTCAAATCTGAATGGCTCAAGATCTATTACTTTCTTCTCTATTTGAAACAAAATGGGTGTATCGTCTCATGAGAGTGTTGGTAATGCTTTAACACATACGGGAGATAAGAAAGACACACTAAAACCGATCCAATTTTGACATAATTATATTACTAACACAATTATTGGACCAAGTAAATTGTGATTCACTTATTAGTATGTGTATTAACTCATGTTGAACAATAAAAATGTGAATTTCTCTTATATTAGAGTTCAATGATGAAATAGTGGATGGTACATTAGGCCATTAAATCAAGTTGAATCCCTATCCACACACCAAGACAAACTAAACTACTTAACCGCTTCTGAAATTTCATTCAAAAATGCCTTCTATGGTAGAGAATCAAAAAATTGCAAAGAGCCACCACCCCAAATGGCTCTAGCAAACTAACCAATAGGGTTTGAGAGTTTAGTTCCTTGCAAAATTAATACATTGGGTTTTACTTTCTTCACAATCATCAAAATTTCACCTTTTCTTGTGACATCTTCCAAGCTGCGCGCATTACAACTAACGATCTTTCATAAAAATCAGAAAAAAAACCATATATTGTTGTCTCCTCCTCACTTGCAGATGTAGAGCTATTGTCTTCTTCACCCAAAATCCCTTTATTGTCATCACTTATGATAACAATGCTGCCTCCGTTATTGGACCACAAGCAGCCACCCTGGATGAGATGCGAGTGGTAAGTTGCACAAGCTTCTCTTTGCCCTTATGCTATGACTTCTCTGCTCCTTTTTACCTTTCGCTTTATTCTTTTTCGACCCTTGAGCATCACTTTTGGCCTTGACAATATTAGCTTTGATACCCTCTAGGACTTTAACTAGGGGTTCATATTCCTTTTCAGTATCTTCTGCACCACCTCTTGCTGCACTTCCAAATTAGTATTGGCATCAACTATGTCTACCTGAGTAACACTCAAGAGATGTAAACCTTGTATGTCCTCCAATGTAGCCTCCTCTAGGGCTTGATTAGGCTCTGCCAAAGAGTTATCTCAAACTCCATGCACTAACATATCACTGTTTTGCTGATTTTTTGGGTCCAAGAAAAAAATCGATGGCCCTTGCTCGTCAGGGGGAACTCTTCTTCTTAGTGGCAAGCCGAAGGAGAAGAAACTTCTCCGGCATTCTCATGAAAAGGAACTTGAGAAAGGGGTGAAAGTCTGATCTATTGAATTGAGGTGTATTGGTAGTTCTTTTTTAAAAGAAGCATGATAATATAAAAAATAGGACCATGACCGAAAGTTGGTTCCGCCTACTCAGGGTTTTAGTAGGGGTGGGCTAGAAATGGTCCTAACTTTTGGCTTTTTATACACAAAAATGGCCACTCTCAAGACTCGAATGTATGTTCTTGCACTGGCTACCCGAGCCTTTTACCATCACACTAAATGAGGCCCCTTGTAACCAAAAGGATGAAGCAGCGTTTTAAAAAACGCCGAGTCGAACCGGACTCGCCCGGTTCGACTCAGAATTTGAGAAAAGGGACCGGATCGGTTTAAAAATCGGAAATCGTCCGGTTCTAGAGAGAACCGGACGATTCCGCACAGTGACTTGCCGATTCACTGTGCGGAATCGGCGAGTCCGTGAAGAACACGGGTTGCACAGTGTTCTTCACTGGATTCTTTGAAATTTGTCATTTTTTGATCATTTTTCTTGTTTTTTTTGGCATGTGATCTGATTTGCAGGCTGTAAACAGCTTTATTCAGTTTTTTCAAGGATTAAATGGTGGAAAAAATGGTTGTTTTTGGATCACGAAAAATTCGGTGTTTAGGGTTTCCGCCTTTTCTGAAATTTCATGCCAAATAGGGCATGAATCTTTCAAAATTTGTAGGCATTTTGATCTTAAAGCTATGAATCAAAACCTTTTGTTACTAATTTGTGATAATCGTTGAGAAAAACAGAGTTTTTTGGAGATTGAAGGCTTCGGTTCACAAAAACAGGTAAGAACTTTGGGTTTTTTTTTTTTTCCGCCATTTGATTTATTTCAAGGCATATTTTGAACATAATGAGTTCAATAATTAGGGTTTTTAATCTTTATTGTGTCTAGTATGATTTAAAATTTTCAATTTTACGTAATCTGGTCAATTACAGCAAGAAATTTGATATGAACAGTGAGATATCTGCGGAACCAAATTCCGCTGTTTTTTTTTTTTTTTTCCGCCTTTTGATTTTGTTTTCATGATATATTAGAAATAATGTGTTAAAAGTTTAGGGTTTTGATTCCTTATATTGTTGTTTATCAGAAAATATACTCAATTGGATGTAATTTATTCACTTAGAGGTGAATTTTTTAGTTAAAATCGCTTATGTAAAACGACTCTGTGAAAAACAATTTTTTTTTTTTTTTTTTTTTGTAGCCTATGATAGAATTTTTTGTAATCCATGATCGAATTTTTTGTAATCCATGATCGAAATGTTTGTTTTTTTTTCTTGTAATCCATGATCGAATTTTATTTTTTATTTTTTATTTTTGTAACCCATGATAGAATTTTTTGTAATCCATGATCGAATTTTATGTAATCCATGATCGAATTTTATGTAATCCATGATCGAATTTTATGTAATCCATGATCGAATTTTTTGTAATCCATGATCGAATTTTTTGTAATCCATGATCGAATTTTTAGAAAATTTGTGATTTTTTTTTTTAATCCATGATCGAACTTTTTGAAAATTTGTTAATTTTTTTTTTAAATCCATGATCGAATTTTTTGAAAATTTGCTGTACTTTTTTTTTTTTATTTCTTTTTATTCATGATCGAATTTTTTGAAAAATGATGATTTTTCGAAAAGATGTGAAAATCGTGATAAAGTTTTGATTATCATGATGTATTAAACCCAATTTTTAATTTTTATTGTTTGAGTTTGCTGTGATTTTTTTTTTTTTTTTCCATGATCGAATGTTTTGAAAAATGATGATTTTCCGAAAAGATGTGAAAAACGTGACAAGGTTTTAATTATCATGAGGTATTAGACCATATTTTAAATTTTTATTGTTAAAGTTTTTGTTGAAAAAATTGTATGTTGATGGATTATTTATGCAAAAAAATGCATGTTATTATATTTTCAATACAAAACTGTATTTTTTTTATCTATTGTTCATGGATTTTTTAGTTGGAATGACTGATGTTAGCCGGCTCTTTGAAGAATTGTTTTTATTATTAATTTTTTAATGCAAAAAATGTATGTTCTTGATAATTGAGTTGTAGCCATGTTTGGAGCTTGCATTTTGTATTATTCTAAATGTTTGTAATTGATATGTACGAAAATATTATTGTCAAAAAAGGTATTTTGCAATAACAAATAACAACGAATATGACTACATGAACTACCGCAACATATTATCACTACATATGGTGATTATTTTTCTTTTTGAACTATCAGGTTAATTTAAACTTTTTACATCTTAAAACAGTTGAATCATGTCAAGATCTACGGAAGACCCTGCATGGCAACATGGGGTCAGACGTGATCCCAACAAGAAAGACAAAATTATTTGTAATTACTGTCAAAGAGTGATAAGTAGTGGGGTACATAGGTTCAAGCAACACTTGGCAGGGGTTAAGGGAGAAGTTTCTGCATGCACTAGTGTCCCTAGTAATGTAAAAAAACAGATGGTGGCAATTCTTAATGCTAGCAAAGGTAAAAAAATTGTCAAACATAGGATGAATGAAGAGATAGCTAATTTATATACACCATCAAACAGGAATGATACAGAAAAGCAATATAATTATGACCTAGAAGAGCAATATAATAATGAGCTGGACATAGCCACAAGATTGAGTTTACATGAACAATATTAGAGGAATGTGGGTTTAGAATGCCTGGTGGGTTTAGCTCAGACATGCATGGTGGGTCTAGCTCCGATATGCATGGTGGGCCTAGTTCAGATATGCATGGCGGGTCCAGCTCGAGCATGTATGGCGGGCCCAGCTCAAATATGTATGGAGGGGTTGGTGGCAATATGTATCAAGGAGAATCAGTTGTTGAAGAAGTTGTTTCTAAGTTACGTACGAGTGCCAATATTGTAGGTCATGGTCGTAAAGACCCATTTCTCTCAAAGCCTAAGTCACAACAGATGACCCTAAAAGGCATGGTTAAAGGTACAAGAAACATGTTAGGGAGATATGTTAGTAAATGGTTCTACGATAAAGGGATTCCCTTTGATGCAGCCAATAGCCCATATTTTCCACCTATGGTTAGTGCAATCCAGAGAGCCGGGCCCGGGGTAAAACCCCCAACGGCATATGAGCTCAGTGGGCCAATATTAGATGAAGAGGTAGAGGAAGTTAAAAAGTGGATTGAAGAATATAAACAGAGTTGGCCAAGGACAGGAATTACTCTCATGAGTGATGGTTGGTTGAATAAAGTTAGCAAAAAGGAGTTTTTAAACTTCTTGGCCTATTCCCCAAAAGGTACAGTTTTTTTGTCTAGCAAAGACGTATCAGGGACGAAGAAGGATGCAAACTTCTACGTACGACTATATGATCAGATAGTGGAGGAGGTGGGAGATAAGCATGTAGTCCAGTTTATTACGGACAATGCGCGTGCATGTGTTTCTGCGGGCAGCAAGTTGATGGATAAGAGGAAGCATCTAGTATGGACCCCGTGTGCTGCACACAGCATCGATCTTATGTTAGAGGAAATCGGTGAGATCAAAATTGTGAAGGAGACTCTAGATGAAGCAAGGTTGGTGTCGAGATTTATATACAACCACTCTAAAATATTATTTCTGTTTAGAGAACACTCTAAGAAAAAAGAGATAATCAGGCCTGCCATAACCCGCTTTGCGACCGATTACTTAGCTGTGGACTCCATTCGACAATCTGAAGGTGCATTAAAGAGATTGTTTACTTGTGAAGAGTGGTTAAATGACCGCCTCTCGAAGTCCAGTACCGGTATAAAAGTGGATAACATAATCTCAAATAGGCTGTTCCGGTCTCGATGTTCCAGTGTTGTAGAGGTCAATGCCCCTTTGGTCACGGTGTTAAGAATTGTGGATGCTGATAAGAAAGCTACCATGGGTATCCTTTATGAAGGTATTGAGAGGGCGAAATCAGCTATTGGGGAGAACTGTAATTTTGCTAGCAAAGTGATCGAGATTATAGAAAAGAGGTGGAACACCAAATTTGGACGTCCAATTCATTATGCTGGTAAATATATATTTACATCATTACAATGTTTCAGTTTAAATCATTTTTTTATGAAATTGTAAATGATATTTTTCTACCTATATATTTTTTAGGTTACTACTTCAACCCAAAATTTTTCTATTTGACACCTGAACAACCCCACAAGATTATGGAAGGGGTCAGATACATTATTGCAAGGTTGGAGAGAAGCCATCGAAACCAAGTAGCAGCAATACAAGAGGTATTATTTATTGTTTGGGTAAGAACTTCATTGAGTTGTTATATTTGTGAGGAATAATGCACTAAAACGTAATATATTTGTTTTAGCTTGCTATGTATAGGGATGCTATAGGATCCTTCGGAACTAGACTTGCCAGAAATTCTCGAACTATGATGGATCCAGGTTATCCCCTCGCTAATATTTTGTTTATTCATATATGTAATCTTATGAATTGTTCTTGCCCTTACAATGCTTTTTACATTTTAATCCAGCTGAATGGTGGGAGATATATGGTACTGATGCACCTCACCTAAAGAGGATAGCAATCAAGGTGCTCTCCCAGACATGTTCTGCTACTGGCTGTGAGCGCAACTGGAGTACGTTCCAATGGTTGCACACTACTAGGAGGAATCGACTCGCTTTTGAGAAGCTTCATAAACTAGTCTGCGTTCATTATAATTTAAACCTCAGAGAGCGACAAATAAGAAGGAAGCTTGAAGACTATGAGCCGATAGACTTAGACACAATATTTGTCACAGACACAGCAGACCAATGGGTAGTAGAAGAGGAGGAGCCAGTGTTGCACAAGAGAGCGTTCCTTGAGGCTATCGGTGATGAAGATATTGAAGAAAGTGATGAGCAGCATGAAAGAGGAAGCAGCCAGCCAATGTATCCACAATATGTCGGTGATATTGCACCTAATGAGGGAGAGTGGGAAGGGGATCTAAGAGAAAATGAGAGAGATGATGATTCTGAGGCCACCCTATCCCAGCCATATTATTCACATATCGAGTCCCAACAGTAACAGTGTAGGGATGAGCACGACAGTGCAGGTGAGCATGAAGGATGGACAAGCTTCGGGGATTTTGGATTGGAAACACAACAAAACACTAACACTCAGGGATTTGGGAATAGTCAGACGCCGGCTAATATCGATGATTCGTTTTTAGATCGAATCAATGAATTGTCAAACGAATTCAATCAATGGCACCAGCGTGACCAAGAAGAACAACAACGTCGTCTATCATTTTATTTTTAGATCGTATGTTACTAATTTTATGTTTTATTGTAGTCCATGTATGTTGATATACTTATTCCATAATAATTCTATGTTTATCCTTTTGTGTGATGTAAATTAAATGTTGAATGGCGGTTCATGCAGGGAAAGAACATATCAATATTCGCATATTCATTCAAAAACATGAAAATTCTTAATGGAGTACCCTCATTTTTTATTGAATTCCTAAAAAACAATATTTATAATGAATTTTAATAATTTTTTCGGATTTTTTTGAAGCTTTATTCTGACCGATTCACCCGATTCCCGATTCGGATCGCCGATTCGTCCATCCGGATTGGTTTTTTGAAAGTCCGATCCGGGTCACCGATCCGGTTTTTAAACCATTGGGATGAAGTAAAGAAGAAATAGTAAAAATGCACACAAATTCAAGAGAAATGTTGAGAGAATATTGATATATGTACAAGAAACAACCACTACACATTGCTACAAAGGATGACAAATGGAGTTTATTACTCAAACAGATTAACACCAACATCACGAATCAATCATTGTTTGAGTCCTGAAACCAGAGAAAGAGCTTTAATCAATAGGTCCAAGGGTGAGAGAAAGGGATGGTAACTTTGAAGAACAGGTCCAAGGGTAAGAGAAAGAGATGGATGGGGTAAAAGAAAAGCAATAGAAGAGAGATCTAGAATTTACTAATAGAGAAAGAGAAATCTCGTACGTAGCAGACCAGATTGGAAGCTTTTGGGGGGAGTGTGGAGATCTTCCAGTGGTGGAAGACCAAATTAGGTGATGGAGATATTGTGTTTTTGCACAACTCAGATATGAGGCAAGATAGGGAACCCTTTCTCAAATCTAATTTTTTAAAGGACAAAAAGTCCTATCACAATTTTATCTATTGTATTTGATTAAATTTAAATTGGGTTTTAAATCAATATTTGTTGAGTATGGTGAGGAAAGTACCTTAACAAATCATATACAGACGCACACACATACACACACTAAATTACCAAGCTGAACTTTAGGGTTGGCCATGTGTCGCAAAATAAAATCAGACCCTATAAATAGAGGTAAAGTAAGGTACATGTCCTAGAAATTGAGGGCTATTTTAGAAACTTTATATGGATGGATCTGGTTATCATAATCTAATGCATCTTTTAGAAAAGATAAATTCCGATTTTTAGAAATTGAATATATCATCATCATCCTAGTTTTATCTAAACTATTTTGGGTGTGCTACACAAATTATGTTTCATCATTCTACTTTAACAAGGGTCATACTCTCAGTCAACGATAAGTTTCCCAATTTTTTTGAATAAAAAAATATAGCAAGAAAGTCTGATAAGTTATGGAGAGAATTTAAGAGAGAGGTATGTAGTGTTTGCATGAGAGAAAGAGCATCAGAGAAGGACAGGGGGCATGGGTAAAGAGAGAGAGGGGGCTTTAAATGAGGGCATGAGGGGGAGGGGGAGGGGGTGGGGGTGGGGTGGGTTGGGTTGGGATTAATAAAAATAAAATTAAAAAAAAATAGAAAAGTGTATTGCTAGTTGTTCTTTCATTTTAAGAGGAGAATAAAACAAGATAAGAAAATGTATATTGCTTGTAACAACATAAGAATGTGTGGATTATACCATTGTATCACTATTATATATACAATGAAAAGAACCACCACAAATTAGTGTAGGGTACAATTATCTTTTCAAAAATTCTTTTCTCTCTCTAAAATTCTTCATGGTATCAAAGCATCACCGATCTTCTCGGTCTTCTATCTTGAAATAGTTTCTCTCAATCCGACGCAGGTAGAAACCTCCTCCTTTTTTATTTTTTATTTTTTTTATTTTTTTATTTCTAGATGGTTGGCGTTACAACATTAAAGGAGCTCCATAATATCCAACGTTACTGGATTTTGCAACAACAAGAGATCGTTAATAGCATTTCATAAAACTTGAAGATAAAGAAACCCATCTATTCTTGTCCAATACTTCATATGTCCATCTTAGGTTTTCTATCTTTCTCATATTTGTCAAAGCCATTCACAATTGTTTTTATTTTATTTTAGTTTCCCCACTACTTTTTCACATCCCCAATATCCATCTAAAAGTACTCACCACTCTCACATTCTTTATATCCATCGAAACCCACTATCTCTTCCCCTCATAAAATCTCTAAGGCCACCCTTTATCTTTCTCTCTCTAAATCCATAAGGCTAGAGATCCGTATTTGATCTTAGCGATCGAATGGGTACTCTATCCTCAATAGAAAACTATATCCTCAATAGCAAACTATCTCTATCCCTCGACCCTTAACATAGGAAATTTGGTGTCAATTAAATTAACACAGAAGAACTATCTATTATGGGAAACCCAAATACTATCATTGATTGAGAGTCAGCAACTTTTTGGATTTATTACAGGTGATTACCCTACATCAAGTCAAAATATTTCCTCTCCTGGTGGTAAAAGTGAAATAAAAAACCCAGATTACAAATTATGGCTAAAGTTCAATATGTTTCTTAAAGCCTGGATCACAGGGACACTATCAAAAGAGTGTCTTAGTCTTGTGGTTGGCCTTAAGACTTCTACAAAAGTATCGAAAGTTTTGAAGGATGCTTATGTAGGTAATTCTCAAGCTAGGGAGTTCCAACTTACTCAACAACTTCAACTATATAAGAAAGGAAATTCAATATTCTCAAAATATATATGTAAATTCAAGAATATTTATTATGATTTAGCGGCCATTGGAAAACCTGTACCATATGAAAATAAGGTATTTTGGCTTTTTAATGGAGTTAGTCCAAAATATAAAAGTTTTGCTACCACTATGCTTAAAGCATTTGATTCCTTCCTATTTTGAAATTATACTTCTTCAAAGCCATGAGATTAGAAATCAGCCTCATGTCTTTGAAGAATACCTATGCCCAAATCAGAATATGGCTTTTACTGGACAACATAGAAATTTTAGACTTAACAGAGGTACTAAAATTTACAGAGGTAGAGGCATGCACAACTTTGGTGGTCAACTAGTTTTCAACTCTCTGGGGCATCGATTTACTCAAGCATGCCAGACCAATAATAGGGGACGTGGTGTGCCTCAAAGAAACCAAGAAAATAGTGGTATACCTATGCAACATGTGAATCAAATATTCTAACAAGATTCAACATGGATTTACTCAAGCATTCCAGACCAATAATAGGGGACGTGGTGTGCCTCAAAGAAACCAAGAAAATAGTGGTATACCTATGCAACATGTGAATCAAATATTCTAACAAGATTCACAGATATAGCAATCAGCTCAGACACCCCAGAAAAAGTGTCAAATTTGTAAAAAATTTAGATATACTGCATTAAAGTGTTGGCACCAATTCAATTATATATACCAAAAAAAATTCCTCTTGTTGCAATGACTACCAAATTTTTAAGACTCAAAATGGTTCCCAGACACTGGTGCATCAACTCATATAACATAAGACCTAGGTAAACTGCAAAACCTTCGCCCTCATGGTTAGCAATGGTGAACAATTGACTATTTCACATGGTGGTGGTGCAAATATCGATGTTGGGTGTGATAGAATTAATATTTCTAATGTTCTTTTTGTGTCAAAGGTGGAAAAGAATTTACAATTTGTTAGTCAGTTTTCAAAAGATTTTCCTTGTATATTTTAGTTCTCATCAAATAGATTTTGGATTAAGAAAATGAGCACGGGGAGAACTCTAGCCAGCAAGAATAGAAAGGGCGAACTTCATGTACTTGAGGATGTGAAGGAACCGTTCTAACTGAAATAAGAAAACATCAAAAGACATGTAGCATCAACGAATCGGACATTCTCAAAATAAAGTAGTTCATTACGTAGAATATTTACAATTGATTAATGTTGATGCATGAAATAAATCTCATTATGTTTGTGCTAGTTGTTAGATGGGAAAAATTTTAAACTCTTGTTTAGTAGTACTGATAAGACCTTTACAAAACCTATTTTTAAGATTCATTTAGATTTATGGGGTCCTACTCCAATTTATCTAATCAGAGTTATCGCTTTTATGTGGTTTGTGGATGATTACACTCGATTTTTTTGGATTTATCATTTGAAAAGAAAATCTAAAATTTTCTCTGCATTTGTGAAATTTCGTCGTGTGGTTGAAAGGAGATTTGAGAAAAGAATTTGAATTTTTCAATGTAATGGGGGTGGTGAGTATGCTAAGAAAGAATTCATTGCTCATCTTATTGAGAATGGAATTATGCAACAAATATCATGTCTGGGAACCCCTAAACAACATAGAATAGCTGAAAGGAAATATATAAATATTATAGAATTGGGTCTTACAATGTTGTTTTATGTTGGAATTCCTAAATGGTTTTGGGTTGAAGCTTTTCATACTGCAGGCATTCTAATAAACAAGATTCCCTCAATCAATTTACGAATGGATTCACCATATTCTTTGTTATTTGGCTGCGTATCAGACTATTCTTCACTCCGGATTTTTGGTTGTCGGTGTTTTTCATACCTCGAGGCTATGCTACAAATCAGTGGTTTAAAAAACGGATCGGTGACCTGGATCGGGCATCCCAAAAATTGATCTGGATCGTCGAATCGGTGATCCGGATTAGGAATCGGGCCGAATAGCTCAAATTAAGCGTTAAAAAAATTCAAAAAAATTATTAAAATTCATTATAAATGTTGTTGTTTAGGAATCCAATAAGAAATGGGGGTACTACATTATTAACTTTCATTGTTTTCATTTATGAATATTGAAATGTTCTTTCCCTATATGAACTTATGTTGACCATTAAATTTACGGAACACAAAAGAAATTGTAAAATTATCATGGATTAAGTATATAACCATATATAGACTACAATAAAGAGTTACCTAAATCGATGAAAAATTGGCCACTAAAACCCTAATCCGCTAAAAAAAACCAAATTATTACAACCTAACTAACTGTAATATTATATACCAACAACATTTTAATATTATTTTATTATATAAATAATAATAAATCCAAAATATTTTATAATATCATCTAATTTAAAATGTATTATTGACAATTGTAAGAAAAATAGTACACTACATGATTTATAATACAAAAATTAACAAATAAAATAAAAGATTTGGTTATCAATATAGAAATTATTAGAATGCGTACCAATTTTCTTTAATTTTTTAGGTTTCTAGAATAAATTAGTGGAAGAGATTGTTAGTAGACAGAGAGAGATTTCAAATGGCCTCATTGTATGAATCATATCTTTAAATTAATATTACTAAATTTATGTTAAAGACCATCATGTTATAAAAATAAAAAATATAATTAGACCATTTATTCCTAGGTTGCATTAAGAAATACCTTTTATTTTTTTTGACAAGAAATACTTATTGTGTTATCTTTTATTTCTTTTTACAAGAAAAATATGATACTTGTTGATTATCTTCTTCTTCTTTTTTTGAAAAAAGAAGAAAATGTTGTACTACATTTTTTTTGCTTGTTGTATTACTTTTTTTTTTTTTTTACAAGAAAAATAAAAAAATGATGCTGCCAAAGTACATTTTATTTTTTTATGCCTTTTGTTTTATTTTTTTGCAAGAAATACTTGTTATATTACCTTGTATTTTTTTTACAAGAAAAAATAAAAAAATGTTGTATTATCTTTTTTATCTTTATCTTGAAAAGCCTTTTATTTTCTATTTTTTCTATTTTTTTACAACAGTATTTTCTGCCTTTGTTTATATTTTCGACAACAAATTGTATTTTTTTTACAAGAAAAATAAAAAAATGTTGTATTTTTTTTTTATCTTTATCTTGAAAGGCCTTTTATTTTATATTTTTTCTATTTTTTTACAACAGTATTTTTTGCCTTTGTTTATTTTTTTGACAACAAAAATTTTTTTGTTGTGCGCTAAGGGGTTCGAACTAAAAAAAAATTTTGTTGTGCGCTAAGGCTAAGGGGTTCGAACTCAAAAAAAAATTTGTTGTGCGCTAAGGGGTTTGAACTCAAAAAAATTTTGGTTGTGCGCTAAGGGGTTCAAACCCTAGACATCCAATTTTTGGTTGTGCGTTAAGGGGTTCAAACCCTAGAAGTCCACCGCAAAATCCGTGTTGTCAACCAACACGGCCTCATCGGTTCATGTGATTTTATTTGATTCTATAATAATATATATTCAAACATCTTGCTTTAATGATTTTTTGTGGGAATTGTCCCATATCGAATGATGAGTGTCGCTTGGTTCTCTATAAAGTTCTTTGTAATTGATACTCCAATGTGTGTGTAGAAAAGCAAGGGGGAAGACATGTGAGGTGAGTTACCACGTGTTGCTCCCGTGAGGCAGCCACGTGTTGCTCTCGTGAGGCGGACACGTGTTAACCCAAAAATTACATATTTTTTCGGTGAAACTTGCGATTCACTATTGGGAATTGCCCGGTTCTCTCTGGACACGGGCGATTCCCGGTTTTTTCGTGGAACCGGCTCGATAACATACGATTCCCGAGTAGAACCGGGGGAGTCCGGCTCGACTCGGCGAGTTTTCAAACACTGCTATAAATAAATTATGCCATCATTCTCTTCCATGTGTATTTTTAAGTTACAATATGCATCATAAATGTTACAAATGTTTGCATCGACCCACAAGGAGAGTTTATATCTAGACACGTTGTATTTGATGAAAATATATATCCTTATATTAACCACAATTTTTTGTTTGATAATGCTCAGGTTCAAGGGGAGTTGTCTACCTATGCAAAATGTTCAAAGTGTTATGAGCCTAACATACAGACTCCCTCATCTTCTGATTCATTACCTCCACATAAACTACCTATATGGGATGCCCTTGATGTATCTAGTCCCTCAAGTCTAGCTTTGCCCGTTACCATTGATAACTCTCCGACTTCTTTTATAGAGGAAGATGTCACCACTGCAACACCAATCCAAGATGTTCTGGATGATGTAACACACAGTCATGGTGCTAAAAATATTATTACTCAATAAACAATTCAACCTAATCTTTTACCAGCCTATGAGCATTCTCGTCATCATATGGTCACAAGATCTCAAGATGGTACTTGAAGATGTCGTATTCTCCCATCCATGGCAGCAATCTCAACTGCTTCTGGTTTTGAAGTTATCCCTTCTAAACCTAAAACCATTAAGTCTGTCTTGGGTTATCCGGGTTGGCATCGTACAATGGAAGAAGAAATGGAAGCCCTGCATGTTAACTCAACTTGGAAGCTAGTTCCATGCGTTCCATATATGAATATTGTTGGTTGTCGTTGGGTCTATAAGACTAAATTAAAGTCTGATGGTAGTCTCGAGAGACTTTCAATGGCCAAATTAGTTGCTAAGGGATACAAATCAAGTTGTTGGAATTGATTTTTCCGAAATATTCAGTCATGTTATTAAGCATGTTAGAATTCATATTATACTCACCATAGCTAGTGTGCGTCACTAACCCATCAAACAACTTGATGTGAAAAATGCTTTCCTGCATGGTTTTCTTAAGGAACATGTATTTATAGTATAAAATGTTGGGTGTGTTTGCAGTCACATACGAGGGCCAGATGGATTTTGATAATGATATGACAACCAAGCTTCATACGAGGCTTAATGAAATACCTCATGTGATGCAAATATATGATATGATCAAAATCTATCATTTGAAAGGCTTGATATGCCTAAGGGAATTTTGACTCATCGATTAGTCTTTAAAAGTCCTAACCCACGATTGATAGTGCCAAAAGCCCGTCATCTAGACATATTCAAGGTTGACACAAATGGTGAAGCCATCTCTTTTTGAGACAGGTTCTAGGATACATATACTCCTAAAGCTTTATGTATGCCTATCCATGTGATATGTGGAGGAATAGATACGGTTTAATGTTGGCATCCATCATTGGTTATGCACATAAGCTATAAGTTGCGATCAATAATGAGAGATCATGAAGATGTTTCTATTTGAGACAGAGTTCCAGAATGTACATATTCCCTGGTACATAAATGGCTTTCCATTGGATACTGGAGGAGTTATGGGAGAGATGTGATGTGACTCTTTAAAAAGATCCATTGTCTGTTGAAATAATGGGGCTTTGACTGATGGAGCATAAAGGAAACTTCGTCATAATATGTTGAGGTGAATTCCTAAATATATTAAGGCCTCATGTGCCTTAAGGTCCAAGGGTGATATGACTTGGGCGATGTTTAGACGTGGCTTAACCTATATCCGTATCCACCATCAGTTCGGATATGCCTTAATTGACACCCCAAAGCTCAATGCCTTCGGGACCAAATTGAGACTTTCAAGAAACCATGTCGGAATGCTATAACTTTTTTTCTTTAAGTTTCGTATTGGTCGAAGGTTGGATAGCTCGAGGGGTGGAGCTTCAAAGCCACATGTCTCGTGCGTTCCAAGCATGACAATATTCGACTTATGATATTGTAATTTCTCATTTACTGTGAGGAATTTTCCAAGAAATCAAGACCGTTGGATACTCGATCCAATCACCCTTAAAAGGTGTGGAAATATTCTACGAAGAAGAATAAAAAATATTCAGCGGGGCAAATAGAAAGGTAAATCGACGAGTAATAAAAAAGGAGGATATATCCTAGTTTTTCTCTTTAGACAACTCAACTAATCTGCAAGATTGCATATTTAAAAATTAAAAAGAAAGATTGTTGGCCACATCAGATGGGCGTGAATTTAAATTCGCGAATGGTTAAGGGTTGACCATATAGGATAAGCACAAATTCAAAGTTTGCTTGTGAATGAGATTGGGGTTGAGAGATTTACCAGCGGTTTTAAAACTCGCATGAAGCCTTGAGTTCAAAATTCAAATCCATGAAATTCGTTCATTTGAACTAGAAGATTAGCTCACAAATTCTCATTCACATAGAAGATAAGGACAAAGCAAGGATCCAACGTGAAGGTGAGGAAGAGGATAAACATCAACAAGAAATCAACGATGGAGATGATATTTTGTGGTTTTCAAATAAAGATTGAATATTAGCACCTAAAAAAGGTTATAAAAGCTAGGTGAATAGATGAGAACAAGGCTCACATATTTTTCCTAAAGATAGGTTCTCTTTGAGAGAATATATCTCATAGGTTGATCAAGTACTGAGATAAAGTGAGGAAAGAGAGAAGAAAGAGAAAAGAGAAAAGAGAAAAGAGAAAAGAGAAAGAAATCGATTACATGATCTGAGATTGCCGCTTGAGGCCCATTTTCTGATAGGGAAAACGATGTAGGATTAACATCCCTACTATAGATCAGGTATATGGGCTGATATCCCATCCGATGTTATCTCCTTTTATATGTTTGTACATCTTATTTTATAAAAACCAATGTATAGGTCTTAAGGCTATAATCAAGAGTAGTTGGCCTTATTTAGCTTTTATCGTTTTATTTGGTCAATGTAAATTGTAACAGGGAATTAAACTCCTGGAACTATTCCGTTCCTAGTATATAATATAAAAAACCTGTATTTTCTATGATATGGAATGCATGGGTGAATTTGGCCTTGAATGTGTTGTCATCTGGTAAAGCATTTAATTGGAGTCTCAACACGTGTTTTAATTATTTTGTCTTTTTAAAACATCGAATACCCCTTTTCTATACAGCAATTGACATTTCAGAGCATCCAAAACCTCATGGATTTGAGAGCTCAAAATATCCAAATCATATTTGTAAATTAAGACGAGCTTTATATGGTTTCAAGCAAGCGCCATGAGCCTCGTTTGATCGATTTGGTGCTTATTTATTATTATTGGGGTTTTATCGCAATATAATTGATTTATCTGTATTTGTTTCTCGCACTACTCAAGGCACTATTATCCTTCCCCTTTATGTTGATTGTCCAACTTAGAAGACGATTTGCAATGAAAGATCTTGGACTTCTTCACTACTTTCTCGGTATCAAGGTATCTTATTTTTCAGGTAGAATTTTTCTCTCACAAAGCAAATATGCCCGGGATCTTTTTTATTGTGCTCAGATGCTTGGTGCCAAACCTATTTCAATACCAATGGCAATAAAGAATAATATTCGTGAGAATTCTGATCTATTTCGTGATCCATCTCTTTATCTGAGCATTGTTGGTGTCCTCCAATACAATACCATAACACGGCCTTTATGCATGCCCCTACAATTACATACTTTCAAGCAATTAAGCGCATTCTTCGTTTTCTCAATGGTACACAGTCTTGTGGTATAATAATATTATCTGCCAATTCCCTTGAATTACATGCGTTCTCTAAGGCAAATTGGGCTGGGTGTCCAAACACTCGCCGTTCAACCACTGATTTATGCACCTATATTGGTTCACCAAGCCTTTGTCACAATATATTTTTTGAGATCTTTGCTTCAAACTCGAGCTTCAAATGCCTCCTAAGCTGAGTTTGAGGGGGAGTGATAGAAATAAAATTTAAATAAGATAGGACAGTGTATTGCTATAAGATAGGAAAGTGTATTGCCTTTTCCTTTTGAGAGGATAATGAAACAATATAGGACAATGTATATTGCTTATAACAAGATAGACAAATGTGGATTATACCATTGTATAGACAATGAATAGAACCACTACAAATTAGTGTGAGGCACAATTATCTTTTCAAAAGTTCATTTCTTTATCTAAAATTCTTCAAGGAAGAGATAAAGAGAGAGAGAGGATGTGAAAGAGGGGGAGGCAAGAGAGCGGGGGAATAAGAGAGAGAAAGAGTCAATAAGGGTGTGAGAGCGAGTGTGCTTTAGAGAGAGTTTGTGTGATATAAAGAGATGGCACATTAGTGTGCATGTTAGAGAGAGAGAGAGAGAGAGAGAGAGGGGTGGGGGGGGGGGGCAGAGAGGGAGGATGTGAAGTCAATAAGGGTGTGAGAGAGTGTGTGTTAAATGTAAAATTTTATGTTTCAGAAAATTAGTTTATATTACCAAAATTAGAGCACCAATTTAAAAAATTCCTAAGTTTTTTAAATTCTAATTTACTAATGTCTTATTTTATTATTGGATTGTGAATGTTTATGGCTTTGAATTGTAATAATGGCCTATTTCTCCCTTTTTAAGGCTTTAAAACTACAAAACATCTATGTTGCTCACTCTATGTATGCCATTTTATTCGTGATGTTGTTTATTGATTGCTATATTTGTAGAAAAGACAATATCATTTACTTAAATTATTCAAAATTTTAACTTACATGCTAACTTTGCTACAAATATGTTTGAGATTCCAGATCTTCTATAGTTTTGAATTTTGAACTTCAAATGCTTCTTAATTATGTCCGTCTAATAATTGTTTTATTATAGGAATTATTAATAGAAATTTATTTATTTGAAAATACGATGAATTACCAAATTTTCGCATAAAGAAATTTTAAATACTTCACAAAAAAATTATAGGTTCTTACTTTTTGGACTATTATAATGTAATTGCTCGCCCCAGGCTGGGGGCGACATTCGTGACGGCCGGCCCTTTGCCATCCTTAATGGGAAGCACATTCTCTGGATATTTCCACAAAGCTTCGGGGCATTTCTGTCAGTTTTCTAAAATCAAAACCCCAGCACATCTGACAAACAAATTTGAGCGTCTCTTCCGCAAGTCTCTCTCTCATCACTCTCATGTCCCCATGAGGGTTTTACCAGGGTTTTGACACTACTGCACTTTGTTTCTCTCTTTAAAGCCCTAATTAAAGCAAAAACCCAAATCCTACCTTCTACGATTTATTCGGCTTTTCCAGTATTTGATCAAACTGGAGATACCCAAATCATTAAAGCTGGGGAAACTCAGTTTCAGCAATCCAAAGGTTTGGATTGTTATAGGAATAGGAGTTGCAGGTATTGTCATATTGAGCAAGAGAAGGAGAAAGAATGTAGTGAAAGAAGATTTTGGGGCTTTTATCGAACGTTTTGAGCTTCTTCCTTCTCTTCAGCCGCCACCTCCTGCTGCTCGCCACCTACTTTCTGATCTTAGTTTTGCAGTTAAAGACATGTAAGATTGAATATGATGGGCTTTTCTCTCTCTAATTTGATTTGTGAATTCATTCGTATCAAAAATTTATTTTATTTTTATTTAGCAAAAAAAGGTAATGTGTTTTTTAGATATATTATTGGATGTGGGTTGTGCCTTGAAAATTGTGCTTGAATACTAGTGTGCATAAAAAACATTTAATTCATTCTGTGGTATATTTTGTATGTGGTAATGGAGAGGAATTGCAGTTTCGATATTGAATAGTGCGTAATGCAATATTCATATGTTTATTTTTGATCTTGGAAGGTTTGTTTGTGTGTTATAGGTAGGACATTGTACTATCAATATCAAATGTGGAATAATAAAAAAATTAATATTTTAACTTATTATTTGGTAATTTTTGCTTGTGGGTTATGGGTATAAATTCACATTTTCAATATGTAATCGTGCATAAAACAAAATTTTAGTTATTTGATTACGTCCTTTTTGATAATTTTGATCATGGGTTATTGTTGCATATATATTGACCGCTACTGAGCTCACATTTTAATATTTTAACATAATTTTTAGTAATTTTTGTGTATGGATGGTGGCGCTCATGGCAGTTTCTATATTGAAGAGCACATAACATAAAATTTTGTGGTTCTATTGGATTCTTGCTTATATTTTTTTCATGTGGATTGTTGGTTCAAATTTTGCAGTTTTGATGTCGAAGGGTATATTACAGGGTTTGGAAATCCTGACTGGAAAGGTAGTCATGAAGCAGCTGTTCGAACAGCTGTGGCTGTCTCATGCCTTTTGAAGAAGGGGGCTACTTGTGTTGGGAAGACTATCATGGATGAGTTGTGTCTCAGGTTAGTCATCTTTTCCTGTAATTTTACATTTTGTTAGTCTGTTTAATCCATGTTGATTTATTTATGATCAATGGAGTGATTGGGATTATATTGATGGACAGTTTTTTGGGGTGTTCTTTTCATCTAAATTAAAGTAATAATCAGCATAGTTTAGATGGGTGGTTTTTTTGGGATTTCCTCTGCATCCTGATCAAAGTAGTGATCAGGATTTTATGAGACTTCTCTACCAACTTGTCCCAAAAGGTTTTCAAGGCGCACTAGGAGTAATGAGATAATTAAATCTTATTAGGTGCTTGGGCATTGAAGGCTGAGGCTGTATTCATCTTGTCACACACCTGATACTACTTTAGTGATCTAGCTATAAAAGATAGAGTTCTCAAAGGTGACGATATCTGAAATGAATAATGAATGCTTCCCTTGCATGGTTAATGATGAACCCTTCGCTACCAAGTGAGCACCATTCAATACAAAACTGGTCTCAGTTTGTAGAATCATAGAGAATCTAATCAGGCTTTGCTACTTAGAGAGTCACTCTTTGATTCTCTCATTGTTCTTGATTTGAAGCATATTATAGGATGAGAAAATCCTATGGTCCTTGAACTTGTGAACTCTTATTGAGATCAAAAGGCTCAGATTGACCCACTTTAGCCTATGTTGCTCAAAAGAAGATGTCAGCCATTAAAGAAAAAACTGTAATAAGAGAATGATGTGAATTTCCAGTATTGTTGAATGGCACTTGAATTATCTATATTCTTCCTTGTGATTTGTTTGATCTTTGCATTGAGTTGAGTATTGCGAGTGGCTTTTCCATTGGAGGTCTAGTGTGTCAACATAATGTAAATCCTGGTATATAAATTTCTAAAGGGAAATTTATCAAGATACCTATAAGATATGAACTATTCAACAATTACCCTTTTGGAACTACTGGAACTCAAGACCATGTGTTTCTTTATGGGTATTTTGAAATTACATAAAAAGATATGGGTAAAATGAGATGAACTATTCATCAATTTACCCATTTAGAACTATTGCAACTCAAGACCATGTGTTTCTTTATGGGTATTTTGAAATTAAATTAAAAGATATGGGTAAAATGTTAAATTGTTGATCTATTATTTGTAATTTGATAAATTTCCCATTATTTATTCATGCACTGTGATTGAATGGGTGTTAAATAAATTATATCCAGATCACCAGGGTAAATATGCTTTATGGAATAATGATGTTTTCACCATGGAGAGAAATTTTGGAAGCTCTGATTTAAAGTTCAAAAAAGGGGTTGGACATGGAACTCCTTGTTGTAAAAAGCACTTGGGTTATGATAGGGTAGGTCCTATGTTTGGGCTATCAGGAATGTGGAAAAGCTTTTTTAGTTGGTTATTTGAGCTTATTTCATATATTCCTTTTCTTTATTTTGTGTTGGGATTTGCTTCCCGTCTTGGTTTGATGATTCCTACTATTACTTCATCTGGGTACCTATATGACTTTGACACTGTGTGTGCATGCATATGCTCAAAGAGAGTATATGCATACATAGCAAGCTAGTTGCACTGATTTTTACGCATTCTATTTAATGAGATTGCAGCATCACAGGTGAAAACCGACATTATGGAACACCCACCAACCCTGATGAGCCATCACGAATGCCTGGGGGATCTTCAAGTGGTTCTGCTGCGGCTGTTGCTGCTGAACTTGTTGACTTTTCTCTTGGTATATTTTGAGCTTCACTTTAGTGGGGAGATTATGCCATTTGATTTCCCTAATTTGTCGTGTTCAATATTATTTAGCTCCATTTTTTAAACATTCTTGCATCAACCGAACTCTTAGACTGGGGTCATGTAATAGATGAACAGATGGGTATAGACTTGGGTATACAAGAAAGGATAATAATGGAAATGATGTAGGCATAATAGTAGACAAAGACTTAAAAGATAAAGTAGCTAATGTCAAGAGAATAGGTGATAGTCTCCTATTAATTAAACTTGTATTACGGGAGGAGATAGTTAACGCAATTATCTCTTAATTCTATCCTCTAATCCTACTTGTGGTGCATAACACTTTTTTTTTTATTTTTTATTTTTTATTTTATTTTATAAAAAAAAAATGTGTTTTGCACCACAAGTAGGATTAGAGGATAGAATTAAGAGATAATTTTGGGAGGACATGGATGAAATAGTCCAAGAGATACCAAATGGAGAGATGACCTTTTTAGTAGGGGACCTAATGGTCATGTAGGGAAGGATAGTAGAGGATATGAAGGGGTACATGGGGGATATGGGTTTGGGGAAGGAGATGAGATGGATGAGACTATCTTAGATTTTGCTATGGCCTACGACATAGCAATAGCAAACACTTACTTTAAAAAGTGAGATTAACATTTAATAACTTATAAAAATGGATCACATAAAAGCATGATAGATTTCTTCTTTGTTAAGAAGGTAGATCAACCATCATGTAAACATTGCAAGGTTTTCCTAGGAGAGAGTTTGATTGCCCAACATACGCTCGTAGTTATGGACATCATGTATAAAGACATGGAAGAGAAGGGGTGAAATTAATAGGTATCCAAGAATTAGGTTGTGGATTTAAAAAAAAAGAGAAAATAGACTTCTTTAAGGATAAATGTGTTAAAGAAGGAAAATGAGACTCTGAACATGATCCCATTGTTGTGTGGAATGAGATGGTGGTTGTATTAAGAAAGTGGCAAAAGAAGTTTTAGGAAAATCGAGAGAGAAAAGAAATTCCGATAAAGAAATTTGGTGGTGGGGTGATGAGGTTCAAAATGCCATTAACAAAAAACGATCATGTTATGAAATTTGGCAGTGTAATAAAAATGATCAAAATACAGTTAACAATTTCAAAAAAAATAAAATAAATAGAAATGACCAAAACTTAGAAGAATATAAAAGTGCTGAGAAAGATACTAAACAAATAATAAGTAAGGCTAAACTTAAGACATATGATAATTTATACAGTAAACTGGGAATAAGAAAAGGTGAAAAGGATATCCTCAAATAAGCAAAAATGAGAGAGAGAAAATATATGAATCTAAACTGTACTAAATGCATTAAGAGTGAGGATCAACGGCTCATGGTGAAGGAAGAAGAGGTCAAAGAAAGGTGAAGAGTTTATTTTTAAAAATTATTAAATGATGAACACAATGAGAACATTGCGGTAGAAGGAGTTAGCATAAATGAGGGCAGAGGTCATAGATAATACATTTGTAGGATTAGGATATCGGAAGTAAAAGAAGCTTTGAAAAGGATTAAGATAAGAAAGGCTTTAGGACCAGATGGTATCCCGATAGAGGTTTGGAAGTGCATGGGGGAGATTGGCATTGACTGGTTGAGCAAGCGGTTCAATAACGTGTTGAGAACAAAGAAAATGACAGGCAAATGGAGCAAAAGTACTTTGGTACCTATTTAAAAGAAAAAATGATACACAGAGAATTGTGTGAACTGTCGAGGGATTAAACTTATGAGCCACACTATGAAGCTTTAGGAGAGAGTGATTGAGCAACGACCAAGGCATGCAACAAGTGTATCAGAAAACCAATTTGGTTTTATTCCAGGAAGGTCAACAACCGAGGCTATTTTTCTACTTAGGCAATTGATTGAGAAGTTTAGGGTGAAGGGAAAAGATCTCCACATGATCTTTATTGATTTACAGAAAGCTTATGATAGACTACCTTGAGATTTGATTTGGTGGGTGTTGGAAAAGAAAAGAGTCTCCAAACACTACATCGACTTGGTGAGAGATATGCACGATGGGGCACTAACTAGTGTACTAATACTAACAAGGAGTAGAGAGACGAGTGAGTTTTTACTGACAATAGATTTACATCAGGGGCAAGCATTGGGCCCATAACTCTTTGTCTTAGTTATGGACGGCTTAACTAGACACCTACAAGATGAGGTACCGTGGTGCATGTTGTTTGTAGATGACAGTTTTGATCGATGAGACCCGAAACAACGTCAATACAAAGTTAAAACTTTGGAGGGATGCTCTAGAATCTAAAGGTTTTAAAATTAGCCGGACAAAGACAGAGTATAAGAAATGCAAGTTTAATAATAATAGGAGTAGAGATGAGGCGAACTAGTACGTTATATGTGGTGTTTAATTTTTCTCGTTTTTACTGACCGGAATACTTACAAAGGTCCAATTACAATTAAATAAACTCAAAATAAACAAAAAACAATTAGAGAAAAGGTTGTCACTTGATGCCACTAATAAAACTTCTTTTATTCAATAAACAAAAATCAAATAATACTCATGGGAACAAAAATGAAGAAGATTGCAAATCATAAAACAAGATGCCAGAAGATTACCTCAACTGGACTTTGCACACCTCACTCCGGGTCTCCTCCTATGGCTGTGCTTCACGAGGGGGGGCTTGCATGAGAGACTTATTGAGCATCGCCCTTCTCATCCTTGAAGCAATGCATCTTAAGCTACAAGAGATGCGTATGCTGAATGAAAGCATAAAAATATGTGTGCAAGGCATATCTTGTTTTGTTCTATGAATGACTCATACGTGTCGGTGTATGAGCCATTAAGAACTGCTTAGGCATGCACGAGCGGCTTGAGAAGGAATATGCAGATTGCAGATCCTCCTCTAATGGGAAAATCAATGGCTATTAAGAAGTATAACGATCTGAAAATAGTTGAAGGTAGAAAGATATCAGAACACGTGCATACTTTAAGGGCACTTGTTTGAGAGATGGAGGCGATTGAGATGTGGCCCTTGAAACCCATGCAAGTGGTTCACATGTTAAATACTCTCCCTGCTTCTTGGGAGGTATTCATCTCATCCCTTGCTACCCGAGAGATGGCTTCTAGGCTAGATGAGCTCATCACATTGCTCAAGGGCGAAGAGGAGAGGTAGAACGCTTGAAACACACTGGCACCAAGGGATATGGTGGACATGGTAAACTCTGAACCCTACTTTAAATCTAGCAAAGGAAAGGGTAAAATGAAAAATAAAAGAAGGGGAGAGGAAAAGAAAGAGAGAGAAAATAAGTTCTAGGGAAAGAGAGAAACCAAATCTTGCTACATATGCAAGGAGGGTGGGCCACATTTCCAAGGACTGTAGGTTCAATAAGAACCTTGAGGCTAATAGAGGACTTTGCGTGTGTAATATTCAAGACACTACTTGCCGACCTCAAGGGCATGTCTGGGTGTCTTAACTCAGGAGCTACGATTCACATGTCAAACATCAAGGGTGGCTTCTGCACTTTTACATCCGTGGGGCCGGGCGAGCAGCACATCTACATGGGGCGGCAGTAAAAAATCGATGTTCTTGGTGTTTGTGATCATGCTCTTGAGATGAAGAATGGAAAGGTCTTGGTCTTAAAGCGAGCACTCTATGCTCTTGACATGAGGAAGTGCTTGGTTTTGGTCTCAATAATGCTAAAGCCGGGTTTATCACCACCTTCTCTGGCGATTGTCAAAAACCATGATGAGATTGTTAGGATCGGTCTTCTTGTAGGCAGTCTTTATTCGATTGAAATAAAAGAGGTAGTTGCTTATGTCTCGTCTTCGAATGATGTGGATGCTTTGTTATGGCATATGCAACTAAGGCACATAGGTTTTAAGAGAATGAAAAGACTAAGAAAAGATGGAATTCTGAAAAATTATAAAGGCAATCTATCAAAGGGGTGTGAGTCATGTGTGCAAAGAAATTAACAAGGAAAAATTCCACCAAGGCTTAAAGAGCTTCTAGCGTATTAGAAATCATTCATAGCGATATTTGCGGTCCAATGAATGTGGCTACCAAAAGCCGCAAAAGAAACTTCATCACCTTTTTGATTACCACTTGCGATATGACCATATATACTTGATGCACACAAAATTCGAAGCCTTAGAAAAATTCAAAGAATAAAAAGCTGAGGTTGAGAACCAAACAAATCTGAAAATCAAGGTCTTAAGAACCGATAGCGGTGGTGAGTACTCCTCACAACTCTTTAGTGACTTGTGTGTGGAGCATGGTATTATTCACCAATACACCATGCCTTACACACTCGAGCAAAATGGAGTTGGAATAGGACCTTGGTAGAAATGGTGAGGAGCACGATGAGACATGCAAAGCTCTCCCTAGATTTTTTGGGAGAAGCAATATTGGCGGCATACTACTATATCCTGAGCCGGATTCCCACCACGGCTGCTTCTCTTACTCCTTACGAGATATTCACTAATCATACACCGTTCCTTGATTGCCTAAGAGTGTGCGGTTGTTCTGCCCATGTCTTAATCCCTTACCAAAATAGGACAAAACTAGATCCCAAGACTATGAAGTCTATATTCATCAGCTACCCCTTACCTTAAAAATGGGACGGTTAATGGTATGCTAATTGTTAGTAGCTCAATAGTCCTCGTGTCGAAAACAAAGAAATTCCTTGCACAACACTTTGATATAAATGATTTAAGTGAAGCTTCATATGTGTTGGACATCAAAATTATAAGGAATAGAAAAGAGCGAACCATTCAAGAACCATTCAACTTTCTTTGGCAGCCTACTGCAAAAGGGTATTGGAAAAGTTTGAAATGGATTAGTGTAAGCCCATTTCTATGCCTATCAATAAGAAGACAAAGCTAAGCAATCAAATGTGCCATGAGGACGACGACGAAAAAAGGAAAGCCATGGAAAGAATACCCTATAGAAGTGCGATAGGGTCCCTTATGTATGCCATGTCAGGAACAAGGCCAGCCTTGTCCTTTGCCATGAGCATGATTAGCTGATTCCAATGCAATCCTAGGATTGACCATTGAAGGGCGGTTAAGAGCGTTCTGAGATACTTAAAAAGGATTTAAGAATTATGCGCTTACATATCGAGAAGGATAAAAAATCGCTATCCAAGGATATTCCGATGCGAGTTATTAGGGAGATCCAGATGATGCGAAGTCCACATATAGATATGTGTTTATACTTGGAGGAGGGGCTGTTTCTTGGAAGTGGAAGAAATAGGATGTGGTAGCGTTATCCACCATGGAGTCAGAGTATGTGGCATGTTGTATGGCAGTCAAGGAGGCTGTATGTATTAAGAAGTTTCTTAATTGGCTTGAGTTTGCGCACGTAGACTGTGAGTGCGTAAGAATCTTCTGCGACAACATGGCTGCGATATGTGTGTCCAAAGAGCCACGATTCCATACAAATTCCAGGCATATAGATCCCTGCTTTTCTCATCAGTACAATGAGGTGTAGTGTGGAGAGATCGAGATCACATACCAATGTTTTAAAATGCGGGATGCGGCCAAAAGCGTTGGGCGGGCCGATGCGGCGATACGGCTAGATGCGGTCCGGATGCCGGTGCATCGTGGCAATGTGGTTCATAAATATAAAAAAATTATAAAAAATTAAAAAAATTGGTTAATGCATAAAAAATATATGGAGGTGATATATGTGATAGTAGATATTTAGATTATTCATTAACTCAAAAAGTATTAGCTGTTGAAGATTTTGTATCCACTATACCCTGATAGAAACTAGAAACTAGCCTCATAAAACATTCAACAATCACAACCGTAAAGCACAAATCTGCAACCAAAAACTTTAAAGTTACAAATTTTATAAACTCTTTAATCTTGAAAAGAGTCCATGAAGTCTATGTAGTTCTTCGACTCGATTTGTAAACTTTTATAAATTCTATATATTTATAAAAATGTTATAACTTTACGATATCAGAGCATTTATGAAGATCAATAAGTTTTATAAACTCATTAATTTGTAACTTTACTGTATTAGTCTATGAAACTCCTTAAAGTTACAAATTTTATTTGAAAAGTACTGGGAAAAGTTCTTCGATTTGTAACTTATTAATCTTCATGGACTTTTAGTTTGTAGTATCTTGTATTACAAATTGAAGAACTTCAACAAATTAAATTTCCTCCCATTTTTTTTTTTTGATTCAATCGATCTAATAAAAGCCATGGATGTGGTTGAAAAATGCTGTTTAGGTGGTTTAATACCCCCCCAAACCCTTCCCCCCATTTTCAAAGGTCAAAATGACCTTATTGCCCTTACCCAAGGGGTATAGTTTTGAAAAAAATAGCGGACAGATTATGCGGTCGATGTGGGATGCAGCTCTGATGCGGTCGCATCTCTCCAAATCGCATATGTGGGAAAGTGCGATGCGCTGAGTGGTGCATAGCGCTTGATGCGGCTGCATTTTAAAAAACTGTCACATACATACCTACAGAGGTAATGGTTGGAGACTCGCTTACAAAGGGGTTAGTTGCAGGTGTTTTTATAAAACATGTAAAAGAGATGGGGCTGAGAGAGAGTGAGGAAGAGATATTGTAATTCCTTCAAAGGTCAAGTGGGAGATGTTAGGCATTTGTGGCTATTAAAGGCCTTATGAGAGCATGTAATGAATATTTTGACAATGGAACAAAAACTCAGTAGAAGTATGATCCAATTGGACCAAGATAGGCAAATGTTATTTGCCGATACTTAGACTAGGTTCAAGTGCTAGGCCACTCGAGTTGGAAAGCCCTTAATTACTTGGGTATAATGCACAATCGAGGAGGGTTAGCAGGGTTATCTCTTGATAAGGTCGCAGTTGCCCAGGGTAGTGAGCCAAGGGACTCTGTGACCCTTGTGTGTGATGGTAGGCCTGT